>NC_064638.1:166315534-166618564 GCF_023864345.2 Schistocerca serialis cubense | reverse complement strand
AACGTTTGCGAAGCCGCGTTGTAGACACGATAAGCAGCTGCACCCAGCGTACAGAAACCGTCCGGGATTATCTCACACCGAGTCTGCTTCGTATGAGGTAAGAATAGACGAAATGAAGATGTTCACCCTTGTCGCATGTCAAACATATTTCTTTATTGTAGAGATACTGTACTATACAAGTTCTGTTTACACGTTAGCATACGAACGTTTAAGGTGAAATTTCGTGAATTTCGATTTGTCGCAAACAGTATTGCCGAGGGACACAAATGACAGCAAGAGCTCAAGCATTGGCTTCATGAATGACAGACGACAAAAATTCATACCTTACAACAGCCTAAACTCAAGATACTTCAGTATTTCCCTTGGTCTAGCAGCTTGGTTTACTGCTGTATGCGAATTTTGGCTACACTACAGGTTCAGTGACAACATTTATAGAACTGCGGTACTCCTAGAAGCAAATAATCGTAAGACTTACAGAACTAGACGTCTGCTCATAACTTAACAGCTCTCCGCGTCTACCAGACAGCCTTTTTCACAATATTAAACGTGTTTTCACGAATACCAGGTACTGAAATATGAAACTGGAATTTGACTGCAATAATTACACGTCTGTTATTTGAAACTGATAAACAATATTTTATTCAAAATAATCTACATTGCTGCTTACACATTTCTCCCACCTCTCCGGCAGGCTATGAATGCCACGTCAAAAAAGAGTTCTTCTTTTGAAGCGAATCAGTCAGTGAGCCATTTCCGTACATTTGCATATAAATTGAAGCGTTGTTCAGCGAGAGAGTTTACCAGTGTTGCAAACAGGTGATAATCGAACGGAGCAAAGTCTGGAGAATAAGCCGCATGCCCTAGTGTTTCCCAGCTGAACACCATGATCGTTAGCTGTGTGTGATAAAACGTTATCATTGAGCAATATGACTTTGTGTTGCCTTTTTCCATATCCCTGTAGTTTTTCACGTAATGTTCGATTTAAATCGATCATTTACTGTTGGCACTGATCAGTGTTAACGCTTTCACCAGGTTTTAGCAGCTCATGATACCCTTCTGATCCCACCAAACACAGAGCATTGTCTTCTTTCCAGAGCGATTTACTCTTGCAGTGGATGTCGATGGTCTGCCTGGATTCACCCATGACTTACGACGCTTAGGATTCTCAAAATATACCCATTTTTCATCACCTGTTACTATTCGATGGAGAAACGACTTTCTTCTGTACCTGGCGAGCAACATTTCACAAGTCGTCTTTCGATTTGCTTGATCTCTTCAGTTTACTTCAGTCAACTGCAGCTGGTCGTTACAACCATTATTTCATCTACTGTAATGTTAATGCGGGGTATGTTTTACCATTGCCAACATATGTCTGTACTCCCGTAGGATGTATAGCTTTGGTATGTTACTTTGACACCGTAAAATTTTTTGGACTCATCTATGAAGATGTCTATTAGTTATATGGGAATATTCAGTTACCTACTTAATATTTCATTATTATTTAGGGTAACAGCGTAAATGGTTAATATTTGGCGTATTGAACACCTTGAATATGCACACAGATGGTCTACCGATATTCGGTATGCAAGTTCTAGAGTTAAGAACGGTTTCAGCACTTGATTTAATAATTAGTGGATAATAACTTCATTGGTCAGTAGCATGTACGTTTAGTAACCGGAATAATGATCTCCAGGTCACTACCCCTCTACAGAATGTGGGTGCTACCACACAATCCTTCAATATGACCGATTGCGGTCAATACCATGCGTATACGACAGCAGTGATGCCATCACCTAGTTATACACAACTTTTTATTTACTTAATTAATGGCAGTCATATAAATACAAGCATCACGAGAAGGTACGTTTAAACGTGTCCTAGGAGCGTTGTTCGCCAAATCACATAATTTAACAATTTCCCGTCATCCTCCCATAATTTAGACTAGTTCTTCAAGTACATATTGACCTATGTCGGTCAATCATTTTAAGTGTGTTGACCGGAGCGATGTTCGCCAAGTCACACTTTAGCTTTAAGCATAATTGATCTATGTCGGTCAATAGTTTTTAAGTGTGTTGACTGGAACGATGTCCGCCAAGTCACACTTTAGCTTTAAGCATATTTCCGCTGTCATTCCCTAAGTTCAATGACAGTGGTCACCAGGACAGAATTATGATGGCAGTGGTCCACATATAGTTTTTACAGTATGTGTGCGGATCACCTCCGAGGAGGCAAACTGAGTACCCCATTGCCGCCACATTTCCTCTACTTTAGTGTTTTCCGCAACTCATAACCATAAATTCGTCAAGAAACTCAATCAGGCACGTGCATTAGTTTTTGACTTGATTCTAGACCATTTCACGTCAAATATACTAATCTGGAATAGTGACCATCTATTTTATATGGCCCGCAATGCCGGATGTTACATATTAGATATAGAATTGTTCTTAGTTCAATCATGACCATTTGTGTGCTAAGTCAATAAGATGTTCATGCGTTGTAACCATAGCTAAGCAAGTGCTTAACAATTACGTTTTAAAAACTTCTAGACCTAGTCGATGTTTGCTTTATATTATTATTCCCACTCCTAAGTTCTTCTTAGGTGATGAAACTTCGCGCTTAAGCACAAAAATTTTCCTAGATAGACCATACCTTGCAAGCACATGTCTACCTCATATCATGACCAATGAATACTTCATAAATGTTAAGACAGTCGATCTAATTACCTTCTGCACAGGTTAACATACGAGGCCTGTTCAGAAAGTAAGCTCCGATTGATTTCCAAATTGAAACCACAGTGAACATCAGAAATGTTTTACTTGTAACAATTAGCTACACCTTTCAGCTACTTCTCTACGTAGTCGCCGTTCTGACTTAGACTTTTGTCATAGCGTTGTACCAACTTTTCAATAGCCTCATCATAGAAGGCAGCCGCCAGTGCTTTCCGCCAATTCTCCACGCTCGCCTACACCTCGTTGTCTGTGTCAAAATGTTGTCTTCAAAGACAGCGGTTCATGTGACCAGAGATGAAACTCAGGGGGAGACAATTGCGGACTGTATTGTGGGTAATCTCATATTTCCATTTGAAAGCGATGCAGGAGCATCTTCATTGCCCCTGCAGAATGCGGCTGAGAATTGTCTTGAAGAAGAAACAGCACGACAGTTATGTAATGTTAGCTGCATAGCTTCAGGCGAAATTTCTCACCAGGCCCTCGTACTTGGCGGCAGACACTTTTTTCTAGACATCTTTACGCACTCACTGCGAGCTCAGAAATGAGAAGAGCGACGTGATGCTAACTGGGGTTATACTAGAGACACTACCCAACACATCTGTGCAAAGCTTTATCGGATTTTCATAGTCGTTTCCATTTCGCGACCGATCGGAGCTTACTTTCTGAACGCCCCTCGTATATGCCCTTTTCCTCAGCTATACCTTTTATTTCACTTTACTAGTAAATTCAAGGCCAGGAGTTAAGTTCCCGTCTTGTCCCAACAAGTAACTATCATACAGTTTATGTGCAGGCGCAAGGTATTGTGTCCGCCTAGGCGGGCCTCATGACGCTGCGGTCAGTTTCAGTACAGCACTCTTGGCTGCCGCATCGCGGTCGCGAAGTGGGGCCGAGGCGGTTCCCGATAAGTTTTATAGTCTGACGATAATTTATGGATTTGTAGTTTTAGCTTGACGATGTCCAGTACGGTAAGACGGTAGTTACTGTTATTCTGAAGAAGGTTGGGTTGTCCCGACTGAAACCTAGGAAAATTCCAGGCAAACAGTGCAACTGAGGCTGTTAATTATTAAAAAATTAAATAATTTATAAACATAAAAAAATACCTTACAGTAAAAATTACACAGTCTTTAATGAGAAATCTAAACTTCCATGATATGTATTTCTTATTCAACAATGATTCTAAATTCATACTCTTTTCATTCTAAATCACTAATCAAATCCTTCTCCTCTGTTTGATAATATTGAAGTACAAATCATTTTTACTTAAAAACAAATGCACTTAACTTTACACTTACATTGCCACGAGTTCCCTACTCGGCGTCTGTCTCACTGTACTGATAGAACTCGCTCCTCGCTGACAAGGAGCGATGACACAGTTACTCTGACCGAAGACCGTGAGCGAATAATAAGCGATTCAAAATTGTCGCTTAGCCTCTGAGACATCCGTAATACGTATCGAAAATGAACTATTTAATGGAAACGGTACTAAGACATATACTTAGAGGATTCGCGGCTTCACCTTCATTTGTGGCAAACACTCGCCGCTCTGTTGTAAAGGCTGGCACACTGGTCGTGGAGTGATTCAGTGACAACCTGTTGTGACTGGTCCTGATTTATGGAGCCGACTGGTCGGCAGGTGGAGGGGGCGGGGGAACAGGAACTGGAGAGCGGGCGTCAGCTGGCGGCCCGCGCCAGCTGCTGAAAGCTCTGGAACGCGCGGCTGGAGGCTGCTCTGCCCTGCTCCGCTGACACAGACAGCGAAACGCGCTCCACCCCGGGCACGTCGGCGCCGCTCGGCTGAATTAATGACCGCCTCCGACAGCAGCGTTGAAGCGCGGCCGTTCAAGGACGGTTTCCGCCGACTGCAGTGCCACTCTGTGTGCCGAAACTTGAAAGCCTAGGTAGGGTTTCGAGTGAAGGAAGCATCTCATGCGTTAAATAGCAACGAAGCTGGAATGTCAAATCACGTGCGTTTACACGTCTACATGAGCCCAAATTAGGGAAGTGCTACCCTCGCCAGCAACGCAAATACAAGTCCCCTATTCACATCGGTATCGGCAAGTGTTATAACAGCATCCACAGTCGCAGTTATTACATTTTTTTAAACAGTTCCAACTCGTCCTTCATGACAGTGCTGAGGTGGGAGGTTGGAACCTGACCTCCATTTTCGCCTGCTAAAGTCGGACCTCGTAATACAGTGAGTGCAAATGTCAAAGAAGGAATGGCTAGAGGACACATACAAGGCTATAGGAGCATGCATGAGTATGGGAAAGATATATGCAGCGTGCTTTTGCTTGTGGTTTCATACGCAAATGCTAAACCAACTAGGGAAACCAGAAACTCCTTAAAGGAAGCCATGTGGGACCGACGAAATAGCCGGTTGCAAAGTTCTGGTAAGGACCCATTATTGCGTGGTATAACGAATTCATCTTGTCCTGAGATACGGGTGAAAACCACAGTGTCAACGTAGGCGGAGAAGATGGACCTCAGCTCGGTCAATCTAGCTGAAGTTGCAACCTTTAAAAGGGAAAACTGGTCTTTCACGTCTAGAAAGACAACCAATTTAACGAAAGAACACCCTGCCAGAAAATCGCCTGAACCTCCAGGTTGCCGGTGGATGTGGTGTAAGCCAAAATACGATTATATGTGTTGTGCATGACAGCCACTACTAATCCTCTCACCTCAACCAAGTGCAAGGATTATCAGCAGCAGGTTTCCCTTTATGGGAAGGATATTGTCAGTGGTTCTGTGCCAGAGCCTCATAGTTATGGGTTTTCTATCATCAGTCCTCTTTACCGACAACGCAGCCTTTAGCAGAACTGCCATTATCAATGTGCATAGTTATTATGCGTGAGCTGCATGCAATCCTATGGGAATGGTTGAGGCGTCCCATCAGCATCCATTCTAAAGAATTCGTGTCAGTATTTTCCAACTGTGACTTATTAAACTGATAGTTCGGTAATTTTCACACCTGTCGACACCTGATTTCTTCTGGATTGGAAGTATTGTATTTTTCTTGAAGTCTGAGGGTATTTCATCTGTGTCGTACATCTTGCTCACCAGATGGAAGAATTTTGTAATGGCTGGCTCTGCCAAGGCTATCAATGGTTATAGTAGCATGTTGTCTACTCCTGGGGCCTTGTTTCTACTTAGGACTTTCAGTGCTGTGCCATATTCTTCACGCAGTATCGTGTCTCCCACTTCGTCTTCATCTATGTCCTCTTCCACTGTCCTGCAGTACATCACCCTTGCCAAGACCGTCTATGTACTCCTACCACCTTTCTGCTTCCCTTTCGTTGCTTAGAACTGGTTTTTCATCTGAGCTCTTGATATTCAGAGAGGTCGTTCTATTTTCTCCAAAAGTCTAATTAATTTTCCTGTAGCCAGTATCAGTCCTACACCTAGTGATATATGCTTCTACCTCCCTAGATATGTCCTCTAGTCATCCCTGCTTAGCCATTTTGCATTCAACACAATCTCATTTTTGAGACGTTTGTATTCCTATTCGCATGATTCATTTAATACATTTTTATATTTTCTCCTTTCATGAATTAAATTCAGTATCTCTTCTGTTACCCAAGGATTTCTACTAGCATTCGTCATTTTACCTACCTGATACTCTGCTAACTTCACTATTTCATATCTCAAAGCTACCCATTCTTCTTGTACTGCATTTCTTTCCCCTGTTCTTGTCCATAGTTTCCAAGTGCTTTCTCTGAAACTCTCTACAGCATATGGTTGTTTCACTTTATCCAAGTTCCAACTACTTAAATTTTTCCCCGTTCGCCGTTTCTTCAGTTTTAATCTACAGTTCATAACCAACATATTGTGGTCAGAGTCCACGTCTGACTCTGGAAATGTCTTACAATTTAGCACCTGTTTCCTATATCTCTGACTTACGATTATGTAATCTATTTGAAACATTTCAGTATCTCCAGACCTCTTCCACGTATAAAAACTTCTTTCATAAATTTAAACCAAGTGTTAAGTTATGTTCTGTCCAAAATTCTACCAGGTGGCTTCCTCGCTCATTCCTTACCCCCAGTCCGTATTCATCTAATACTTTTTCTTCTCTTCCTTTTCCTGCTATCGAATTCCAGTCTCTTAGCTATCTGAATAATTTCTTTTATATTATCACATATTAATATTATACATATAATATTAATTGTCGCATGTAGCAAACTGCACAACATTTGATTATATAATTTTGTAAGAGTCAAAAGCAAAGGAAAAAGATGAAAACTTCCTAATTTCAACCAACGAACCAGAAGAAAAAATTTGCCACCTGATATGTGTGAGTGACAGTTCCACGCCGACGTTAAACATAGACGGTGGTCACGTCAATGTGACTGGACCATGTATCATTCTGTCCGTAATATTGCAATGTTATCAACTACATTACTGCCCATTAAAATTGCTACACTACGAAGATGTGCTACAAACGCGAAATTTAACCGACAGGAAGAAGGTGCTTTGATATGCAAATTATTAGCTTTTCAGAGAATTCACACAGGATTGGCGCCGGTGGCGACACCTACAGCGTGCTGACATGAGGAAAGTTTCCAGTCGATTTCACATACACAAACAGCACTTGACCGGCGTTGCCTGTCGAAACATTGTTGTAATGCCTCGTGTAAGGAGGAGAAATGCGTACCATCACGTTTCCGACTTAGATAAAGTTCGGATTGTAGCCTATCGCGATTGCGGTTTATCGTATCGCGATATTGCTGCTCGCGTTGGTCGAGATCCAATGACTGTTAGCAGAATATGGAATCGGTGGGTTCAGGAGGGTAACAAGGAACGCCGTGCTGGTTCCCAACGGCCTCGTATCACTAGCAGTCGAGATGACAGACATCTTATCCGCATGGCTGTAACGGATTGTGCAGCCACGTCTCGATCCCTGAGTCAACAGATTGGGACGTTTGCAAGACAACAACCATCTGAACGAACAGTTCGACGACGTTTGCAGCAGCATGGACTTTCAGCAGGCCATGGCTGCGGTTACCATTGACGCTGCATCACAGACAGGAGCTCCTCCGATGGTGTACTCAACGACGAACCTGGGTTCACGAATGGCAAAACGTCATTTTTTCGGATGAATCCAGGTTCTGTTTACAGCATCATGATGGTCGAATCCGTGTTTGGCGACATCGCGGCGAACGTACATTGGAAGCGTGTATTCGTCATCGCCATACTGGCGTAGCACCTGGCGTGATGGTATGGGGTGCCATTGTGTCGCGTCCCAAGCGTGGGTATTGCGAGGGATTGAGCGACACGGTTCGTGGATGGGATTTTAGCCGGTTGACCGTAGTGAGAGGGAGACTTTTGATCTGGCTAAGATGTAATAATCCCTGGTTTTCACAAGGCTAGGAAGGTGATAGAAATTAAAGTCGTGATAACTTTAACAATTTACGGTTTATTCCATATGAGTACAGCTCGCCCTATCTGACGGTGGTTGCACTCACAGGAAAGCCAAGTCTAACACAGAGACGGTGACTGACTCCACCGTTCCGACTGACCACTAGAAGTTCTGTCAAGCTTCCTAACACCCTACGTTAAATTCCCGCGGCTACGCCCTGACGCACTCCAGCGACTATCTCCGGCTGCCTGCCTACAGCCCGTTCCCCAGCCCAAGTCGGCTGCTGCTATCTAACTCTTCGCCCTCACCAGACACGACAAAACTTAGCTCCCCAGAGCGGCGTGCTCTCGGGTTTTGTTAGCGTTTCCCCTTCGACCCCGCCAGCGCTTGGCGTGACGTAGCGTCGAAGGCAACTTACCCTTATTTGGTCTCGTTAAAACATTGTTGTTGCTATTGTTCTTCAGAGGCTGAGTGGAGGGGCAGAGGCGCCTCTCCCTATATGGTCACGCACTGCGTCCTGAGCCCTTCATTGGCTCCTCATGACGTAGTGCGGTCCCCACCAGGGGCCCTCTTTCTTTCTCTCTCCACTCCCAGACCTCTCTCTCTAGCCAGGAATGCTTACTGTTGATATTCTTAATTGAATGCCTTTCATGAGTCCCTGCACAGACCCTCGTTTGTATCTACCGGCTGTTTACTTTCTTATCAACACACCCAGCTGCCCTGCAGCTCGAGTGCCGCCTCGGCTGACCCCTCGGCCACGCCTGGCGTCCAGCGCTACAACTTTAACTTCGTCCCACGTACTATTTTTAAGGTACTGCTTTTTAGACTTGGCTTGTTCCTGCGGTTACAACACCTCCCCCGCCAGGGAAATTGGCGTTACTCCTCAGAGTACCGTCAATTGTGATTCTCTCATTTTATTTGATTACATTTTCTTTGTTACATCAACACTTCATATGTTTCTTTATCTTTCGTATACACTTAATTCCATTAAGTTCTTTGTGAGACACAATCATTTTATACATACATTTATCAAGATACACTTTTCTTCTCTCTTTTTTTTTTTTCAATTCATTGCTACAACAATTATTTATCAAACATACATTTATCAAGGTACACTTTTCTTCTCTCTCTTTTTTTTTCAATTCATTGCTACAACAATTATTTATCAAACATACATTTATCAAGGTACACTTTTCTTCTCTCTTTTTTTTTCCATTCATTGATACAATTACAATCAAGGTACATTTTTAAACATTGATACAAAATACCATTTTCATTCAACAAATACATAGTTTCCAAAATGGACAAAACACTAAAATTGATTACACCTTTTCATAAGACACCTCTAATATATTTTACCTTTTGATTTGACTTAACGCCTGTTTCTGAACAGAACTGAATCTTCGTGGTTTTTCCCACATCTTTCGTATATTACTACCTCTTCAGTGTCTTTATTAGCTTGCCTTCTGCTTAAGCTAGTCTCTGGATATTGATTTACTATAGTGTTTCTTATACATACTTTTCCACAACAGTTATTATCGTCAAAGTACTTCCATAAACTTTTGAAGCGTTCCTTACAGCATTTACAATTTTTACAACAACATGTTATTATAATAACAATGACTATTGCTATAGCTATGTATGTAGTTACTGAGTAATGGGTAAAGTATCTGGAGTATTTTCGTTCCTCCTCCTGCCTTTCGACCATCCGCTGGACATCGTCCAACCTTTTCCCAGCGACTTTCAAGTCGTCTAATTGTGTTACTACCTGTTCTAGTGGTAAATCTAACGTTAACATTGATACATTCTTCTTTTCTTCGTTTACTACACAACAGTCAAATTCTAAATTAATTTGAGGTATTATATCCTTCTTTGTTACGTTACTATGAATTACTCTATCTGTTTGTATGAACACTCTCGTTCCATACCCTTTACATTTGCTATAAAAACTTATCTTTCCTACCCCTTTCATTAATAAATCCTTCGGGGGTTCTTTTCCACATAATACTGTTAGTCCTTCTTCCTTCGGAGCTACATATAGCCACTCATTACTGTTTAGATGGGTCCAAAGGCTCTGATTTAGTGCGACTATTTTTCGCACACAATCTTCCGGAATTTCTCTTACCGGTTGTAATAATTTGGCTTCGCATTCCTCATGGTCGAATGTCGATAGCAATGCAAATGACTGTCTGCACAGTCTTCTGCTCTTACTCAATTCTTTACATTTTAAATCATCCGCGGAAAGTTTCGCGTACTGCCTTTTGGATTCATCTATCAGTAGAAATTCTTTCTCTGGCTGTATGTATATGTACCTTCCTTTCATATTTGGGATCTCCTTTGGTAATGGGAGAACTCTGTACATATTGAAATTATTATTATCTATTAGGGGGATATTAATTACATACCCTAGTATGCTACCGGAAATGAACACATCTAAGTCAATTATTCTTAACAAGAGGTAGCCTGATGACTCCGCGAGAGGAACAGGAAACTTCACGTCCTTTAATTCGTCTCGGATTAAACTTAGATACTTCACAATTTGCACTGGGTTAATTATGTGAGGCTGAAGTATTCCCTTTTGAGCATTTACAATGGCATTTATCATTTGCTCATACTCTTCCTCGATTTGGCCAAACACTGCCGCTAACTGTAATACTTGTTCCGTTACGGTGGCAAAAGTTGCTACTCGTTTGAAACCTATATCTGTCTCCTTCACGTATTCTTTCATAAACCTTTCGAGTCTCTGCATGCCTGTTCTTAAAATGTGTTCGTTTGATTCTAGTGTATACACTGTTCTGTTTACTCCTGCTAACGTGGCCCTTACCACTGCCACCTGTTCCTTAGTTAACCTCAGCAACCCTTCCGAATTCTTTTCCATAGCATCTATTCTTTCCTTATAATATGCTGCGTCTGCTTCGTCCAATGTTCCGAACAGTATTTTACTTACCTGTCCGACGAAGTTGAACACTCCTCTCTTCCTTCTGATTTCGTGTTTTGTGAGTTGCTGTACGAGTTGCTGTAGCCCTGTAATCTTTTCAACGTGATGTGTGACTTGCTGATCTAATACCCTACATTCTATTAATCCAATGTTTAATTGTTTCAATGTGTCACGGCACCGCTGCACCGCCGCCTTACCATACCTCTCGGCTTTTTGGAATCTTTCTGTTATTACATCTAAATTAACATATGTAACTATCCTCCATGTGGTACTGTATATCTCTATTTGTCCTACATGATCGTAATATAGTCCTGATGAGCTTGGTATTGAGGTCACTTTAAAATCGTTCGTTTCGTATTCTGATGCAACGAAGTTGTATGTTGCTATCACTATGATGAGTTGCATCACTTGCCACTTGAGTGCCATACCTGAAATTTAAAAGAACTGTTTCAGCCTGTTGGCATGTACTTTTGTTTCTTTATTTCTTTTAACTCTTATGACTACGTTAGGACCTTCCACTTTTAATACTTCAAATGGACCTCTCCATTGCGAATCTAGTTTCCGAGATCTACCACGTCTCACTGATTCGTCGTGTAATAATACCTTGTCCCCTACATTAAATTCTTTTGGGTTCTGTTTCAAATCATACTGTCCTTTACTGATTACCTTACTTTTTATAATAGAATCCCTAGCCACTCTATGGGCTTCCTGCATTCTTGCTCTTAGCTTATTTACATACGAATCATAATCGTAACTTACCTGCGGTGTTTCTTGCTGCAGTACTCCTGGTATGTTAACCTTTCTTCCGTACATTAACTCAAATGGTGTATAACCTGTGCTGCTGTGTGGTGTAGTGTTGAATACAAAAATTGCATACGGTACCCATTTGTCCCATGAACTTTGATCTCCTGTTACAAAATGTCTGAGATATTCTACAATTGTTCTATGGCTCCTTTCTAGAGCACCATTTGACTCAGGGTGGTACGCTGTGGTATTTATACGTTTTACCTTCAACAATTTACATACACTTTTAAACACATCACTCAGAAAATTCGATCCTTGATCAGTTAACAAAACTGATGGAATCCCATATCTTAGCACTATATTTTCCACAAACGCTTCTGCTACAGTTTCCGCGTCTTGCTTATCAATCGGGACTGCTACTGTGAATTTACTCAGATCGTCTTGGAACGTTAGCATGTATCTTTTCCCTGTACTAGATACATCTAGTGGACCCACTATATCCATTGCACATTTTTCAAATATTGTCTCAGCTGTGTCTGTAATTTCTAAAGGCATCCTTGTTTTCATTTGTGTGTTTTTGTTCTTTTGACATGATGGACACTTTCTAATATAATTTTCAATGTCTCGCTTCATTCCGCGCCACTGCTTGTACGCTTTTATCCTCTCGAATGTCCTATGCATTCCCTGGTGCCCTCCCAAGGGATTATCATGCATCTCCTTTAATATGCTTTCCTTTTCTTCGGGGCTAATTTCCTCGCTACCATTTGTTTCCTGCTTTATTTCACCTGACACTTGCGCTTGCCGCACATTTACGGAACTCTGTTCCGCCTTTGCTTGTGCTACGGAGGTTCTTTCCGCCTCCACATTTCGCTTTGACATTCTCTCTTCCTTTTCTTCCTGCTGTATCCGGCTTAACGCGTCTGCATTACTGTTTAGCCTTCCTGGCTTATATACTACCTCGTAGTCGTACTCCTCGAGCTTCAGTCTCCACTTCAAGAGCCTCGAACTCGGATCCTTTACACTGAAAATCCATGTTAGTGGCTTATGGTCTGTCACCACTGTGAATTTTCGTCCATACACGTATGGTCTAAACTGTTTTACCGCGTACACTATAGCCAACAACTCTTTTTCCGTTGTACTGTAGTTCAGTTCTGCTTTGTTCAGTGCTCTGGATGCATATGCAATCGGCAAGTCTTCGCCAATCTTTTTCCCTTGCGATAACACGGCTCCCAACGCTGCGTTACTCGCATCCGTTGTGATTATAAACGGTTTCGTGAAGTCAGGATACTGAAGTAACGGAGGATTCACTAATTTCTCTTTCAGTTCCTCGAACGCATTCTTCTGTCGTTCTCCCCATTGGTACTCTACTCCTTTCTTTAGGAGCTCATGGAGAGGTTTCGCAATTTTGCTGAAATTGGCAATGAAACGTCGATAGTACCCTATCAATCCCAGAAACCCTTTTAGTTCTTTTGTTGTTCTCGGCTGTGGGAAGAACTTCACCTTCTCCACCTTTGCCATATCCGGTGATATTCCCTTGTCCGTGATACAATGACCTAGGAATATTACCTCCTTCCTCAGAAATTCACACTTGTCTGGTTGCAACTTCAGATTATGCTCGCGCAACCTGTCAAATATTTCCCGGAGCTTTTCGTTATGCTCCTGCAGGTTTCTCCCATAACATACTATGTCGTCCAAATAGACAAAACATTTAACACCCTGTAAACCTGCCAGTACTGTGTTCATCAGTCTCTGGAAACATCCTGGGGCTCCCTTCAGTCCCATCGGCATTCTTTTGTATTCGTAATGTTGATAGTTTGAGCTGAATGCCGTTTTCTCTCTGTCCTTCTCGTCCGTCAATATTTGATGGTACCCGCTTGCAAGGTCAAGCGTCGAGAAGTACTTGGCTTGCCCTAATTGATCCAGGATATCGGAGATATTCGGCAGTGGAAATGCATCGCCTACCGTGATGTCATTTAATTGTCGGTAGTCCACTACTATTCTCCATTTCTGCTTGCCGCTGGCATCTAACTTCTTTGGAACTAACAGTAACGGTGCGTTCCATGCGCTCTTGCTTTCGACAATTATGTCATCCTTCAGCATTTGTTCTATTTGCTCTTTTAGCACTTCCTTTTGCGCTTCAGGGATCCTGTACGGTCTAGCGTTCACTACTTTCCCCGCGTGTTCCGGCGCAATCGGTATTCTATGTTTCACTGCAGAAGTATAGGACAATTTGTCCCCCGGCAGATGAAATACATCTCCGTACTCCGTGCAGACCTCTGCTAGAGCGCTCTTTTCTTCGCCGTTCAAATGATCCATTCTGAGCTGCCTTCGCAACACGCTAGCACGACTTTCCGTCTTACCTACTGCCTCAGTGCTACATTTTACTTCGCGAACTTTCGCTATTCTTTCTACTTCTTCCGTTATTAGTCTTACACTTCCTAATCGAACTCTGTCCTCTGACACGTTCAATGCACTTACTATGCATTTCCCATTTCGCACTTTTACTAAGGACTCAGGTACATGCACCCCTTGTGCAATCTCCTGCCTTGGTATGACCATTTCTCGTTCGATTCCCCGTGGTACCTTTCCGTCCACTTTCAACAACATTATTCTTTCTTCCCGGGGCCCTATCTCCCCTCCTATTTCTGGATCTGCTTCTTTCTCGTGTCCCTTTGGTTCTTCCTCTACTACTAAGGGTATATCTCGCCCTTTTAGTCTTATCACTTTACCCGCATAGTCTAGCTTGACTCTATGCTGTGTCAAGAAATTTCTCCCTATCAATCCGTCGTACGGAATGTCTAGCCCTCTACCGTACACGTGAAATTTCTGTCTCACCTTTTCAGATCCGTCTATACTTAAGTTTATTTGTACCGTGCCTATAGTGCTAACGGCTTCACTCGTTACACCCTTTAACCGAAGTTTTTCTGTTTCATTGATCCCAAGCATACTCTTTACCGGAATACTCGTCCGCTTTAGCAAACACAATTGTGCTCCTGTATCTATTAATAACTTTAAATACTTCTTTAGTTCTACACAGTACAATACGACCACGTCGTTTTCTGTTGCACAGTCGATTACCCTCACTGTGGGCTTACCTATTGCAACAAGGCCCGACTGCGCGGCCTTGCCGCCTCTTAGTTTCCCTGTACTACCTTTCCTGTTTTGCTCGATACTGGCACCCTGCCTTTTCTCCAGGCGTGCCAGGGCCCTTCGTGGCAGTCTTTCGCGTAGTGGCCCTGCCGCTTACACTTAAAGCACGCAACATCTTTTACTCTTGTGCACGGAACTCCGCAGTTCCCTGGTAAATTACACTGTGGACATCTCCACTCTCGTAACCCTCCATCGGTTTCTCTATGATTCCCTCTGAATTCCCTTACATCTATCGGGTGAACTTTCCTTAACCGTACCCTGCATTCCATGTCTGTGTGTCCCGGCTTGTCACACCCATAGCAAAAATTTGTAAATTCTCTACCTGTCATGGTTCGTACTCTATGCTCTGGCCTGTTTTTTCTACACTTGCTCGCTATGTGACCTCTCAGCCCACAATTAAAACATTTCAACTCTTTACCTTCTCTCGCGCTTTTTACAGCTTCCTTATTTCGAGTGTACGTGACCCTCGGGGCTAGTCCCCGCTCTCTCATAGACAATATCGCACTCTCTTCCTGCAGTGCCAATTCCACTGCTGCTGCCAACGTGATTTCGTCGCCTCTGCTTCTCACTATTGTCTGTATTCTGTCATTACTTAAACCCTGTATAAAACACGCTCTTCCTAGGGAGTCAACTAGTTCTATTGCACCTTTCAAGTTTTCTCGGGCCGTAACTCTATTTACTGCTTCTCGAAAGTCTCTCTGCATTTCATCAATTCTGCTTGCCCACATTGCTATTGGTTCCCCTTGTCCTTGTCTGGCTTGAAAAATTTTACAAGCGTAATAGTCTATAGTACGCTTACTGGCATAATTCTCTTCCAAAACGCGTTTCACCTCTTGCCACGTACCTGTGCGTTCACGCACCTGCAATCTCGACCTAGCTTCACCGGTTATCTTTGCTTTCACGAACTTCAATAACGTTTCGTGTTCCTCAGGCTTTACTAATTCAAAAGCTGCATCTACATTTTCGATAAATTCTCTTAAATCCTTCTTGTTCCCTTCGAAAACTTTCGACACAATACATAGGGCCTCTTTCACTGACATCTTACCACTAGTGGAGGATGACGCAACTTCACTATTTAGGGGCATCTTAACTAAGTTAACACTTTACACAACAAAATACAATATTCTTAATACAGTTTTACAATTACCGCTTCTTTTGTGGTGCGCCGTCTGCTCTGTTGGCTCGCGTCGTCCTGCGCTGCTTCGCGCTCTCCTTGTGCCCGCGCTGTCCCGCGCTGCTCCGCGCTCTCTTTGTGCCCGCGCTGTCCCGCGCTGTCCCGCGCTGCTCCGCGCTCTCTTTGTGCCCGCGCTGTCCCGCGCTGTTCCGCACTGCTCCGCGCTGTCTCTGCGCCCGCACTGTCCCGCGCTGCTGCGATGCGCCGGCCGCCGCTCTGCTGGGCTGTGCCGACCCCGTCGCTCTCCTCGGCTGCCGCTGCTACGGCTGCTGCCGCTTCTGCTGCTGCTCGGCCCGGACCCCCGGACTCGATCGCTGGCTGC
Source organism: Schistocerca serialis cubense (assembly GCF_023864345.2). Taxonomy (NCBI): domain Eukaryota; kingdom Metazoa; phylum Arthropoda; class Insecta; order Orthoptera; family Acrididae; genus Schistocerca; species Schistocerca serialis. The sequence goes on along the minus strand of NC_064638.1, from coordinate 166,602,151 downwards.
TTAGGCACCTCTGTGCCTCGTCGCTCCGTGTCGCGCTGCCGCTGTCCTGCGTTGCCCTGCACCCGCGAGGACTACCTTTCTGGACTCTAACGTACTGGTGCTACTAATGCTGAAAGTTGCGAGTCGCCACAACTTCCTGCCAATTGCCACAGTCGCTGTAGCAAAATCTAACGTCTTCTGTAGGTAGAAGCTTATGCGCCGTTGTGATAACCCCACACCTGGCACCAAAAAGTTTTTATTTATGTCGCGTCCCAAGCGTGGGTATTGCGAGGGATTGAGCGACACGGTTCGTGGATGGGATTTTAGCCGGTTGACCGTAGTGAGAGGGAGACTTTTGATCTGGCTAAGATGTAATAATCCCTGGTTTTCACAAGGCTAGGAAGGTGATAGAAATTAAAGTCGTGATAACTTTAACAATTTACGGTTTATTCCATATGAGTACAGCTCGCCCTATCTGACGGTGGTTGCACTCACAGGAAAGCCAAGTCTAACACAGAGACGGTGACTGACTCCACCGTTCCGACTGACTACTAGAAGTTCTGTCAAGCTTCCTAACACCCTACGTTAAATTCCCGCGGCTACGCCCTGACGCACTCCAGCGACTATCTCCGGCTGCCTGCCTACAGCCCGTTCCCCAGCCCAAGTCGGCTGCTGCTATCTAACTCTTCGCCCTCACCAGACACGACAAAACTTAGCTCCCCAGAGCGGCGTGCTCTCGGGTTTTGTTAGCGTTTCCCCTTCGACCCCGCCAGCGCTTGGCGTGACGTAGCGTCGAAGGCAACTTACCCTTATTTGGTCTCGTTAAAACATTGTTGTTGCTATTGTTCTTCAGAGGCTGAGTGGAGGGGCAGAGGCGCCTCTCCCTATATGGTCACGCACTGCGTCCTGAGCCCTTCATTGGCTCCTCATGACGTAGTGCGGTCCCCACCAGGGGCCCTCTTTCTTTCTCTCTCCACTCCCAGACCTCTCTCTCTAGCCAGGAATGCTTACTGTTGATATTCTTAATTGAATGCCTTTCATGAGTCCCTGCACAGACCCTCGTTTGTATCTACCGGCTGTTTACTTTCTTATCAACACACCCAGCTGCCCTGCAGCTCGAGTGCCGCCTCGGCTGACCCCTCGGCCACGCCTGGCGTCCAGCGCTACAACTTTAACTTCGTCCCACGTACTATTTTTAAGGTACTGCTTTTTAGACTTGGCTTGTTCCTGCGGTTACAACACCTCCCCCGCCAGGGAAATTGGCGTTACTCCTCAGAGTACCGTCAATTGTGATTCTCTCATTTTATTTGATTACATTTTCTTTGTTACATCAACACTTCATATGTTTCTTTATCTTTCGTATACACTTAATTCCATTAAGTTCTTTGTGAGACACAATCATTTTATACATACATTTATCAAGATACACTTTTCTTCTCTCTTTTTTTTTTTTCAATTCATTGCTACAACAATTATTTATCAAACATACATTTATCAAGGTACACTTTTCTTCTCTCTCTTTTTTTTTCAATTCATTGCTACAACAATTATTTATCAAACATACATTTATCAAGGTACACTTTTCTTCTCTCTTTTTTTTTCCATTCATTGATACAATTACAATCAAGGTACATTTTTAAACATTGATACAAAATACCATTTTCATTCAACAAATACATAGTTTCCAAAATGGACAAAACACTAAAATTGATTACACCTTTTCATAAGACACCTCTAATATATTTTACCTTTTGATTTGACTTAACGCCTGTTTCTGAACAGAACTGAATCTTCGTGGTTTTTCCCACATCTTTCGTATATTACTACCTCTTCAGTGTCTTTATTAGCTTGCCTTCTGCTTAAGCTAGTCTCTGGATATTGATTTACTATAGTGTTTCTTATACATACTTTTCCACAACAGTTATTATCGTCAAAGTACTTCCATAAACTTTTGAAGCGTTCCTTACAGCATTTACAATTTTTACAACAACATGTTATTATAATAACAATGACTATTGCTATAGCTATGTATGTAGTTACTGAGTAATGGGTAAAGTATCTGGAGTATTTTAGTTCCTCCTCCTGCCTTTCGACCATCCGCTGGACATCGTCCAACCTTTTCCCAGCGACTTTCAAGTCGTCTAATTGTGTTACTACCTGTTCTAGTGGTAAATCTAACGTTAACATTGATACATTCTTCTTTTCTTCGTTTACTACACAACAGTCAAATTCTAAATTAATTTGAGGTATTATATCCTTCTTTGTTACGTTACTATGAATTACTCTATCTGTTTGTATGAACACTCTCGTTCCATACCCTTTACATTTGCTATAAAAACTTATCTTTCCTACCCCTTTCATTAATAAATCCTTCGGGGGTTCTTTTCCACATAATACTGTTAGTCCTTCTTCCTTCGGAGCTACATATAGCCACTCATTACTGTTTAGATGGGTCCAAAGGCTCTGATTTAGTGCGACTATTTTTCGCACACAATCTTCCGGAATTTCTCTTACCGGTTGTAATAATTTGGCTTCGCATTCCTCATGGTCGAATGTCGATAGCAATGCAAATGACTGTCTGCACAGTCTTCTGCTCTTACTCAATTCTTTACATTTTAAATCATCCGCGGAAAGTTTCGCGTACTGCCTTTTGGATTCATCTATCAGTAGAAATTCTTTCTCTGGCTGTATGTATATGTACCTTCCTTTCATATTTGGGATCTCCTTTGGTAATGGGAGAACTCTGTACATATTGAAATTATTATTATCTATTAGGGGGATATTAATTACATACCCTAGTATGCTACCGGAAATGAACACATCTAAGTCAATTATTCTTAACAAGAGGTAGCCTGATGACTCCGCGAGAGGAACAGGAAACTTCACGTCCTTTAATTCGTCTCGGATTAAACTTAGATACTTCACAATTTGCACTGGGTTAATTATGTGAGGCTGAAGTATTCCCTTTTGAGCATTTACAATGGCATTTATCATTTGCTCATACTCTTCCTCGATTTGGCCAAACACTGCCGCTAACTGTAATACTTGTTCCGTTACGGTGGCAAAAGTTGCTACTCGTTTGAAACCTATATCTGTCTCCTTCACGTATTCTTTCATAAACCTTTCGAGTCTCTGCATGCCTGTTCTTAAAATGTGTTCGTTTGATTCTAGTGTATACACTGTTCTGTTTACTCCTGCTAACGTGGCCCTTACCACTGCCACCTGTTCCTTAGTTAACCTCAGCAACCCTTCCGAATTCTTTTCCATAGCATCTATTCTTTCCTTATAATATGCTGCGTCTGCTTCGTCCAATGTTCCGAACAGTATTTTACTTACCTGTCCGACGAAGTTGAACACTCCTCTCTTCCTTCTGGTTTCGTGTTTTGTGAGTTGCTGTACGAGTTGCTGTAGCCCTGTAATCTTTTCAACGTGATGTGTGACTTGCTGATCTAATACCCTACATTCTATTAATCCAATGTTTAATTGTTTCAATGTGTCACGGCACCGCTGCACCGCCGCCTTACCATACCTCTCGGCTTTTTGGAATCTTTCTGTTATTACATCTAAATTAACATATGTAACTATCCTCCATGTGGTACTGTATATCTCTATTTGTCCTACATGATCGTAATATAGTCCTGATGAGCTTGGTATTGAGGTCACTTTAAAATCGTTCGTTTCGTATTCTGATGCAACGAAGTTGTATGTTGCTATCACTATGATGAGTTGCATCACTTGCCACTTGAGTGCCATACCTGAAATTTAAAAGAACTGTTTCAGCCTGTTGGCATGTACTTTTGTTTCTTTATTTCTTTTAACTCTTATGACTACGTTAGGACCTTCCACTTTTAATACTTCAAATGGACCTCTCCATTGCGAATCTAGTTTCCGAGATCTACCACGTCTCACTGATTCGTCGTGTAATAATACCTTGTCCCCTACATTAAATTCTTTTGGGTTCTGTTTCAAATCATACTGTCCTTTACTGATTACCTTACTTTTTATAATAGAATCCCTAGCCACTCTATGGGCTTCCTGCATTCTTGCTCTTAGCTTATTTACATACGAATCATAATCGTAACTTACCTGCGGTGTTTCTTGCTGCAGTACTCCTGGTATGTTAACCTTTCTTCCGTACATTAACTCAAATGGTGTATAACCTGTGCTGCTGTGTGGTGTAGTGTTGAATACAAAAATTGCATACGGTACCCATTTGTCCCATGAACTTTGATCTCCTGTTACAAAATGTCTGAGATATTCTACAATTGTTCTATGGCTCCTTTCTAGAGCACCATTTGACTCAGGGTGGTACGCTGTGGTATTTATACGTTTTACCTTCAACAATTTACATACACTTTTAAACACATCACTCAGAAAATTCGATCCTTGATCAGTTAACAAAACTGATGGAATCCCATATCTTAGCACTATATTTTCCACAAACGCTTCTGCTACAGTTTCCGCGTCTTGCTTATCAATCGGGACTGCTACTGTGAATTTACTCAGATCGTCTTGGAACGTTAGCATGTATCTTTTCCCTGTACTAGATACATCTAGTGGACCCACTATATCCATTGCACATTTTTCAAATATTGTCTCAGCTGTGTCTGTAATTTCTAAAGGCATCCTTGTTTTCATTTGTGTGTTTTTGTTCTTTTGACATGATGGACACTTTCTAATATAATTTTCAATGTCTCGCTTCATTCCGCGCCACTGCTTGTACGCTTTTATCCTCTCGAATGTCCTATGCATTCCCTGGTGCCCTCCCAAGGGATTATCATGCATCTCCTTTAATATGCTTTCCTTTTCTTCGGGGCTAATTTCCTCGCTACCATTTGTTTCCTGCTTTATTTCACCTGACACTTGCGCTTGCCGCACATTTACGGAACTCTGTTCCGCCTTTGCTTGTGCTACGGAGGTTCTTTCCGCCTCCACATTTCGCTTTGACATTCTCTCTTCCTTTTCTTCCTGCTGTATCCGGCTTAACGCGTCTGCATTACTGTTTAGCCTTCCTGGCTTATATACTACCTCGTAGTCGTACTCCTCGAGCTTCAGTCTCCACTTCAAGAGCCTCGAACTCGGATCCTTTACACTGAAAATCCATGTTAGTGGCTTATGGTCTGTCACCACTGTGAATTTTCGTCCATACACGTATGGTCTAAACTGTTTTACCGCGTACACTATAGCCAACAACTCTTTTTCCGTTGTACTATAGTTCAGTTCTGCTTTGTTCAGTGCTCTGGATGCATATGCAATCGGCAAGTCTTCGCCAATCTTTTTCCCTTGCGATAACACGGCTCCCAACGCTGCGTTACTCGCATCCGTTGTGATTATAAACGGTTTCGTGAAGTCAGGATACTGAAGTAACGGAGGATTCACTAATTTCTCTTTCAGTTCCTCGAACGCATTCTTCTGTCGTTCTCCCCATTGGTACTCTACTCCTTTCTTTAGGAGCTCATGGAGAGGTTTCGCAATTTTGCTGAAATTGGCAATGAAACGTCGATAGTACCCTATCAATCCCAGAAACCCTTTTAGTTCTTTTGTTGTTCTCGGCTGTGGGAAGAACTTCACCTTCTCCACCTTTGCCATATCCGGTGATATTCCCTTGTCCGTGATACAATGACCTAGGAATATTACCTCCTTCCTCAGAAATTCACACTTGTCTGGTTGCAACTTCAGATTATGCTCGCGCAACCTGTCAAATATTTCCCGGAGCTTTTCGTTATGCTCCTGCAGGTTTCTCCCATAACATACTATGTCGTCCAAATAGACAAAACATTTAACACCCTGTAAACCTGCCAGTACTGTGTTCATCAGTCTCTGGAAACATCCTGGGGCTCCCTTCAGTCCCATCGGCATTCTTTTGTATTCGTAATGTTGATAGTTTGAGCTGAATGCCGTTTTCTCTCTGTCCTTCTCGTCCGTCAATATTTGATGGTACCCGCTTGCAAGGTCAAGCGTCGAGAAGTACTTGGCTTGCCCTAATTGATCCAGGATATCGGAGATATTCGGCAGTGGAAATGCATCGCCTACCGTGATGTCATTTAATTGTCGGTAGTCCACTACTATTCTCCATTTCTGCTTGCCGCTGGCATCTAACTTCTTTGGAACTAACAGTAACGGTGCGTTCCATGCGCTCTTGCTTTCGACAATTATGTCATCCTTCAGCATTTGTTCTATTTGCTCTTTTAGCACTTCCTTTTGCGCTTCAGGGATCCTGTACGGTCTAGCGTTCACTACTTTCCCCGCGTGTTCCGGCGCAATCGGTATTCTATGTTTCACTGCAGAAGTATAGGACAATTTGTCCCCCGGCAGATGAAATACATCTCCGTACTCCGTGCAGACCTCTGCTAGAGCGCTCTTTTCTTCGCCGTTCAAATGATCCATTCTGAGCTGCCTTCGCAACACGCTAGCACGACTTTCCGTCTTACCTACTGCCTCAGTGCTACATTTTACTTCGCGAACTTTCGCTATTCTTTCTACTTCTTCCGTTATTAGTCTTACACTTCCTAATCGAACTCTGTCCTCTGACACGTTCAATGCACTTACTATGCATTTCCCATTTCGCACCTTTACTAAGGACTCAGGTACATGCACCCCTTGTGCAATCTCCTGCCTTGGTATGACCATTTCTCGTTCGATTCCCCGTGGTACCTTTCCGTCCACTTTCAACAACATTATTCTTTCTTCCCGGGGCCCTATCTCCCCTCCTATTTCTGGATCTGCTTCTTTCTCGTGTCCCTTTGGTTCTTCCTCTACTACTAAGGGTATATCTCGCCCTTTTAGTCTTATCACTTTACCCGCATAGTCTAGCTTGACTCTATGCTGTGTCAAGAAATTTCTCCCTATCAATCCGTCGTACGGAATGTCTAGCCCTCTACCGTACACGTGAAATTTCTGTCTCACCTTTTCAGATCCGTCTATACTTAAGTTTATTTGTACCGTGCCTATAGTGCTAACGGCTTCACTCGTTACACCCTTTAACCGAAGTTTTTCTGTTTCATTGATCCCAAGCATACTCTTTACCGGAATACTCGTCCGCTTTAGCAAACACAATTGTGCTCCTGTATCTATTAATAACTTTAAATACTTCTTTAGTTCTACACAGTACAATACGACCACGTCGTTTTCTGTTGCACAGTCGATTACCCTCACTGTGGGCTTACCTATTGCAACAAGGCCCGACTGCGCGGCCTTGCCGCCTCTTAGTTTCCCTGTACTACCTTTCCTGTTTTGCTCGATACTGGCACCCTGCCTTTTCTCCAGGCGTGCCAGGGCCCTTCGTGGCAGTCTTTCGCGTAGTGGCCCTGCCGCTTACACTTAAAGCACGCAACATCTTTTACTCTTGTGCACGGAACTCCGCAGTTCCCTGGTAAATTACACTGTGGACATCTCCACTCTCGTAACCCTCCATCGGTTTCTCTATGATTCCCTCTGAATTCCCTTACATCTATCGGGTGAACTTTCCTTAACCGTACCCTGCATTCCATGTCTGTGTGTCCCGGCTTGTCACACCCATAGCAAAAATTTGTAAATTCTCTACCTGTCATGGTTCGTACTCTATGCTCTGGCCTGTTTTTTCTACACTTGCTCGCTATGTGACCTCTCAGCCCACAATTAAAACATTTCAACTCTTTACCTTCTCTCGCGCTTTTTACAGCTTCCTTATTTCGAGTGTACGTGACCCTCGGGGCTAGTCCCCGCTCTCTCATAGACAATATCGCACTCTCTTCCTGCAGTGCCAATTCCACTGCTGCTGCCAACGTGATTTCGTCGCCTCTGCTTCTCACTATTGTCTGTATTCTGTCATTACTTAAACCCTGTATAAAACACGCTCTTCCTAGGGAGTCAACTAGTTCTATTGCACCTTTCAAGTTTTCTCGGGCCGTAACTCTATTTACTGCTTCTCGAAAGTCTCTCTGCATTTCATCAATTCTGCTTGCCCACATTGCTATTGGTTCCCCTTGTCCTTGTCTGGCTTGAAAAATTTTACAAGCGTAATAGTCTATAGTACGCTTACTGGCATAATTCTCTTCCAAAACGCGTTTCACCTCTTGCCACGTACCTGTGCGTTCACGCACCTGCAATCTCGACCTAGCTTCACCGGTTATCTTTGCTTTCACGAACTTCAATAACGTTTCGTGTTCCTCAGGCTTTACTAATTCAAAAGCTGCATCTACATTTTCGATAAATTCTCTTAAATCCTTCTTGTTCCCTTCGAAAACTTTCGACACAATACATAGGGCCTCTTTCACTGACATCTTACCACTAGTGGAGGATGACGCAACTTCACTATTTAGGGGCATCTTAACTAAGTTAACACTTTACACAACAAAATACAATATTCTTAATACAGTTTTACAATTACCGCTTCTTTTGTGGTGCGCCGTCTGCTCTGTTGGCTCGCGTCGTCCTGCGCTGCTTCGCGCTCTCCTTGTGCCCGCGCTGTCCCGCGCTGCTCCGCGCTCTCTTTGTGCCCGCGCTGTCCCGCGCTGTTCCGCACTGCTCCGCGCTGTCTCTGCGCCCGCACTGTCCCGCGCTGCTGCGATGCGCCGGCCGCCGCTCTGCTGGGCTGTGCCGACCCCGTCGCTCTCCTCGGCTGCCGCTGCTACGGCTGCTGCCGCTTCTGCTGCTGCTCGGCCCGGACCCCCGGACTCGATCGCTGGCTGCTTAGGCACCTCTGTGCCTCGTCGCTCCGTGTCGCGCTGCCGCTGTCCTGCGTTGCCCTGCACCCGCGAGGACTACCTTTCTGGACTCTAACGTACTGGTGCTACTAATGCTGAAAGTTGCGAGTCGCCACAACTTCCTGCCAATTGCCACAGTCGCTGTAGCAAAATCTAACGTCTTCTGTAGGTAGAAGCTTATGCGCCGTTGTGATAACCCCACACCTGGCACCAAAAAGTTTTTATTTATGTCGCGTCCCAAGCGTGGGTATTGCGAGGGATTGAGCGACACGGTTCGTGGATGGGATTTTAGCCGGTTGACCGTAGTGAGAGGGAGACTTTTGATCTGGCTAAGATGTAATAATCCCTGGTTTTCACAAGGCTAGGAAGGTGATAGAAATTAAAGTCGTGATAACTTTAACAATTTACGGTTTATTCCATATGAGTACAGCTCGCCCTATCTGACGGTGGTTGCACTCACAGGAAAGCCAAGTCTAACACAGAGACGGTGACTGACTCCACCGTTCCGACTGACTACTAGAAGTTCTGTCAAGCTTCCTAACACCCTACGTTAAATTCCCGCGGCTACGCCCTGACGCACTCCAGCGACTATCTCCGGCTGCCTGCCTACAGCCCGTTCCCCAGCCCAAGTCGGCTGCTGCTATCTAACTCTTCGCCCTCACCAGACACGACAAAACTTAGCTCCCCAGAGCGGCGTGCTCTCGGGTTTTGTTAGCGTTTCCCCTTCGACCCCGCCAGCGCTTGGCGTGACGTAGCGTCGAAGGCAACTTACCCTTATTTGGTCTCGTTAAAACATTGTTGTTGCTATTGTTCTTCAGAGGCTGAGTGGAGGGGCAGAGGCGCCTCTCCCTATATGGTCACGCACTGCGTCCTGAGCCCTTCATTGGCTCCTCATGACGTAGTGCGGTCCCCACCAGGGGCCCTCTTTCTTTCTCTCTCCACTCCCAGACCTCTCTCTCTAGCCAGGAATGCTTACTGTTGATATTCTTAATTGAATGCCTTTCATGAGTCCCTGCACAGACCCTCGTTTGTATCTACCGGCTGTTTACTTTCTTATCAACACACCCAGCTGCCCTGCAGCTCGAGTGCCGCCTCGGCTGACCCCTCGGCCACGCCTGGCGTCCAGCGCTACAACTTTAACTTCGTCCCACGTACTATTTTTAAGGTACTGCTTTTTAGACTTGGCTTGTTCCTGCGGTTACAACAATTGGTTACACGTCTCGGTCATCTTTTGTCGCACTGGTGGTACTTTGAACAGTGGACGTTACATTTCATATGTGTTACGACCCGTGGCTATACCCTTCATTCGATCCCTGCGAAACCCTACATTTTAGCAGGATAATTAACGACCGCATGTTGGAGGTCCTGTACGGGCCTTTCTGGATACAGAAAATGTTCGACTGCTGCCCTGGCCAGCACATTCTCCAGAACTCTCACCAATTGAAAACGTCTGGTCAATGGTGGCCGAGCAACTGGCTCGTCACAATACGCCAGTCACTACTCTTGATGAACTGTGGTATCGTATTGAAGCTGCATGGGCAACTGTACCTGTACACGCTATACAAGCTCTGTTTGACTCAATGTCCAGGCGTATCAAGGCCGTTACTACGGCCAGAGGTGGTTGTTCTGGGTATTGATTTCTCAGGATCTATGCACCCAAATTGTTTGAAAATGTTATCACATGTCAGTTCTAGTACAATATATTTGTCCAATGAATACCCGTTTATCATCTGCACTTCTTCTTGGTGTAGCAATTTTAATGGCCGGTAGTGTAAAAGCTTCTAAATGTTATCGGTATGCCTGCTGTGGTTCCCTTATTGTAAAAGCACTTCTGAGATAGTACTAAAAGGAGAAGTGAAGGTAATGATTCAGTCAGAAAATTACCTATAACACATATAAATGAAACAAAGCTGTCGTCGTTCCAATAGCTTTAATGTTCTTATTTTACAATTTTTTTATTTAATTTAATAGGGTCACACAACATTTTTTCCTAATTCACTTTTGTTTTACATCCTTACTGTTCATACGAACATTGTTCTAGATTGTACTGAAATTTAATTCGACATGTTCCCGCAAGTCGTACTGTCTTAGCACTACCACAAAATGGCTGCTACACGTGCTCGTCTGAAGCAAGTGGTGTTACTAAGTCGTGTTTTGAGGGTAGGAGATAGGGACAAACACTGACAGGAGATTCGAGATGGCGTATGCGGTCGACACTTTGATTTGTAGCACAGTTAGCCGCTATGCAAGCATAGCACTGGTGAAAGTGAGCACGCCGGAACTCAGGATCTTTTGCGCATCGGCAGACCGAGCACTCAACAAACTTCTGACAATTTGCAGCGTATTCAGTCCCATAGTGGCCCAGAAACGTTTAACACGAACGAACTCTCGATCCGAGTTGTACTGGCGAGGGTGTGCAGAATACTGTTGTGAAAGTTGAAGATGAAGAAGGATTGTGCCTGGTGGGTTCGGAGTATGTTGACGGACGTCCACAAAGAAACACGGAAGGCAGTGTGCAGCGAAGTTTCGCAACAATAAAGTTGATTTTCTTGCAAGAATTGTGGCGGGATATGAAACTTGGCGTCATCATTTTGAACCGGAGACGAAACGGCAATCGATAGAATGCCATCGTTGCGACGTCGCCGAAGAAGAAATTCTGATCTCTGCCTTTCGCAAGTAAAATTGTGGCTACTACAGCTGTTGATTCATAAGTCTCTCGTTTGTGGACATAATTCCACACGGAATCACTATTAACCATGACACGTATGTGGCTAGTTTTAAAATACTTTGTGCTCGAATGTGTGGCGTTCTTCAATACCCGCAGAAACGCGATGTTTTGATCTTGCACGGTAACGCCCTGCCACATCTCTGTGGTGAAACTACAGCCCAGATGATAAAGGGCGGATGGAAAACAATGTAACACCCACCATGTAGCCCTCTCTGGCGCCATGTTATTAACACTTCAGAGATAAACTGAAGGAATCCTTACGAATGAGGATTGAAGATATTGACTCTCTTGCGAAGGCTGTTAAACAGTGACTTAGAGGTATTGGACGATGCAGATATACAAGCCTTAGTTTCACGGTGGCGTCGGGCAGTTGAAACTGACAAAGATTATGTGGAAAAATGGCATTCAGTCCCTCAAAAATATATCTACATGCTGTAATAAAATCAAAGATATGGGAAATAAATTGAATGTTTAAAACAACATATTGTATTTCTTTTAGAATGACCATCCAATAATTTTCAGAAGAGAATATGCTGAAAAAAGCCGTTCTGTACCTCAAACATGTATCAGAAGACTGTAATAATATCAAGAATATGGAAAATAAATTGAATTTTCAACCAACATTGTGTATTACTTTTGGACTGAACCTTGAGTATTTTTCAATTTAGAATTACGTTACATTATCCCTTTACTTATGTAGTAGAATTTATAATATTATAAAACTCGTTAGTTAGATGACAGGTGCGAGTTGAGTTGAAAATTACAACGAACTCTCATAAGTAGGTTTTGAGAAAAAGCAGAAAAGTGACTTGTGGAAGAAACACCTTAAAAGAAAAGTATACAAAGTTCGTAGGTATTTATAAAAACGCCCAGCGCTAACGCAGTGTCCACAGTTCTTCGCAGCAGACAGTCCCTTGTACTTCTTTCTCTGCTTACTCTGCATTCTTATTTTCTTCCTGATGACCTCCAATAACTTACGTTGACAGTTCTTTGTTCACATAATATCAAGGTTTGATAGATGTGCAAATGCACCAAAATCCTGTTTCCGCAACAATTTCCTTCAGGATTCATGTGGAAAGTATATAAACATTTGTGAAAGTCGAAACTGCACTCCAACACACCTATATGCGGACACAGAATTTGCTGAAAAATCATTTTATTCTGTGATATCAAACCAAAATAATTGCATTTAAATGATCCAGTTGTGACATTAACTGAGCATAACTCGCATTCTTATTCCAGAGCAATGTCTTGAAGATCAAAGGAATGACAGTCAATGTAGAAATCAGGCAAGTGCGTGGAGAATCTCCTCGAGCCACGTCATTTCAATCGTCTATCGTCGAGCTTCAACACAACTAGAAAACCACGAAAGATATTTGCTTGAAGCAAATTTTGCAACAACTATAGTTTCTCTTTTACCCCTGAATACAAGACAGTAAGATTTTTTTTTGCCATGCCAGTAGGTTACCGCTCACAAGACACGATGTGTTTAAATGCGACATATCCACACGCAGACTGCCTCACGGGCGCTAGTAGAAGCTGCTATCGTGTTTTCGCTGTAGGGCACGCACTCAGTCTACGTCTTATCGCGCGGCAATTATTTTAAACGCTTCCTGCACGACCCCGGGACTATACGTCTCCGCGACGTTTCGACCGCTTTCCGCGAGCATTATCAGAGCAGGCCATCAGAGGCGGCTGCGACGCACTGCTCTGGGCAGCACGTTGGCCCGGGGTGCAGCGTCCTCACGCAAAGTTAAATTGACTCGCGGCGCAAGCGGATGCACTTGCCGAGTTTGGACTGCCTTATCGCTCTTCCGGATGCGACCCCTTTCTGTGAGTGTAATTTGCCGTAAAGAAAGGAGAACTCTCGGAAGGACCCGTTCCTGCGATCGCATTCTGGTTGCCGCGCCGGCAAACCCAATAGCGTGTCGCGCACGGCGCCGTCCATTGGCTGTGGGACGTTGGGTTCTCAATGATCCTCTGCGATAAAGTTAGGACGCCTGTTTTTCTGAGAGTGGAATACCATTCGACGAGTCCACAAGATAACGGGAATTTGGCCACACATAGAATAATGACAGAAGACAGCAATAAAAAACATACTGGAGCAAGTTCTTTCCGTGGAGTCATACGTCACCTAGATCAACATGTAAATGTGACACGAAGTGAATCGTGGATTTCGGAAAAGGAGAAGTGACGGGAATCGAAGTGTCTGAGATTTAGTGTTATGGAAGGATGTACCGAGCGAGGTGGTGCAGTGGTTAACGCACTAGATTCGCGTTCGGGAGGACGACGGTTCAAACCCGCGTCTGGCCATCCTGATTTAGGTTTTCCTTGGTTTTCCCTAAATCGTTTCAAGCAAACGCTGGGATGGTTCCTGCTAAAGGGGACGGCAGCCATTCTTCCCCGTCCTTCCCTAATCCGATGGGACCGATGACCTCGCTGTTTGTTCCCCTCCCCCGAATCAACCAACCAACCAACAGAAGGATGTTGAAGATCGAGTGCACTGATAAGGTAAGAAATGTGGAGCTTCTCAGGAGAACACCTGAGGATACAGATAAGGCGATAGCAGTGACTAGATGATAAGCCATGTGGTAAGACAGCCAATGACAACTTCCACGATGGTGGATGGGGCCATGGATGGTAAATACAGTAGGGAGTTTGGAATTCATCCAAGACATAACGGAAGAGATTCGGTGTGTTCCCCTGAATCTAAGAGTCGTGAAGCGAGGTTCCTTTGGTACTTCGGCACATATTTGCAGTTTCGTGTTTGCGGTGCATAGATGGAGTCAGTCCAAACAGAAACTGCTCGTCATTAGTTTCACCCGACGTCCAGCGTCTACGAAAAGTCTGTTTGTTTGCCGTCACAAATGAAATGATTTTTAAAACGAACAAACAATCCTGTTGCGAGAACATACGCAACTGAGCATTATAGCAGAGGTTGAAAATACCGCTTCGGTTGTAAATTACTTTATTGTCAAACGACGGGTTTCGGACTATTATAAGCCCATCCTCAGGTGTCGTAGTTGTGCTGTGGTCCCCGAGCGACGCGTGTACCAGGCTCGATGTGCTGCGTATGAGCGCAGAAGAGGAGTCTGTTCTGAGAGTGGGCTTATAACAGTCCGAAACCGGTCGTGTGAAAATAAAGTAATTTGTAACTGAAGCGGTATTTTGAACCTCTGTTTTAAAATGAAGTTTCGAGTGCCTAGTCGACACTGCGGTCTCAGATTAGTTCAGTGCGATATTCGATTTACCGATAGGCATTATCAGGGAGAGTAAAACTTGAATAACCAGTACCTCAACAGAGACGGATACCACTCTGTGCTGCGTCGTACCGTCATGCAGCAGCGCTACTCAATCGCTTCCGCATGTTCGATTATTTTTCGAGTTTTACTGCTGGTATTAACACACATCGATAAAAAGAACATCGCTTTACACTAATTTGAGCTCGCTCTATCGAATGGGCAATCAGAATTCCGTTTTAAAATTCATATTGTTTGTAAACAAAGCGACGCTTTCGTAGGCGCTGGGCACCGCATGAGAAACGTGATGAGCAGTACTTGCTTGGGATGACTCCAGCTACACACTGCAAAAATGAATTTGCTAATATCTGCCGAAACATCATAGAAGATGCGCCTGACCATTCCTATGCCTGATACCCCGTGCTGGTGCGCAAACGTAACTTTGACAAGAGGTCAAGCGAAGTAATATAACTCGATGAGCCTTGGACAATACACAGAAAGATCTGCTATAGTCAAGTACGGAAGTTAACTAAAGGAAATACGAACTGAGAGGACTTTTATTCAAGGACAATAAATACACTAACTTGACAGCGATACAAGGTGTCCAGATGAAAGTTACAAAAAACGGGACATGGTTCTCAATAGGGGTGTGTGACAACCACGGATGGCAATGAATGCACTGAAACGTTCTGCCACGCGTGCCGAAAGGCTGGTTAGGAATTCTGATGGCAGGGCGTTACACTCCCCCTCTAGCACCGTTGGTAACTGCAAGGTGTACATCTTTGCTTCCGCCATTTGCCGATAGGTGGAGACAACGGTAAGTAGCTGTCGAAAGGAACAAATCGCAGACGTCAGGCAGTTAGCTTGGACCTCGGTCAACATAACCACATACAAACATCAGTCGATTTGTGTCTGCATCATAAAGTTGTCCCTGATTGGAAATGTCAGTTTATGAGACAAATTCCCGTTATTTACGGGAGGTGTTACTGTTTTGTTTCAGTATGAAGAAAACAGCGGCTGAGTCTCATCGAATACACTCAAGTACGTACGGTAAGGACGCTATTAGTGAAAGAACGTGTCGTGAGTGGTTTCAACGCTTCGAGAACGGTGATTTTAACGTTGTAGACCGGCGTAGTGGCGGAAGAGGGAATGTTTTCGATGATGAAGAACTGGGGACATTGCAGAGTGAAGACTCGCGTCACACTCAAGAAGAATTGGCACGATTGGTGGGAGTGACACAGAAAGGCAATTCAAAACGTCCCAAGGCTATGGGCAACATTCATAAGGAAAGAACTTGGGTCTCGTGTGAGCTGAAACCCAGACACGTTGAACGGCGTTTGTGTGTTTGTGAACAGTTGCTTCAGAGGCAAAAACGGAAAGGATTTCTGCATCGCATTGTGACCGGAGACGAAAAATGGGTTCATTACGATAAACCTGAACGCAGAAAATCATGGGAATATCCCGGCCATGCTTCCACGTCGACGGCCAAACCGAATATTCACGGCTCCAATATCATGCTCTGCATTTCAGGGGACCAGCTCGGAGTTGTGTGTTAAAACCAAATGAAACAATCACAGGTGCTCGTTATCGAACGCAATAAATGCTTCTGAGCAGAGCATTAAAATGCAAACGGCCGCAATACAGCGAGAGGTACGATAAAGTGATTGTGCAGCACGACAACGCTTGACCCCAAGTTGCAAAAGAGGTCAAAACGTACTTGGAAACGTTAAAATGGGAAGTCCTACCCCACCCGCCGTGTTCTCCAGACATTGCTCCCTCTGACTATCGCCTGTTTAGATCAATGGCTCATGGCGTGACTGGCCAACACTTCCGATGTCATGAAGAAGTCACAAATTGGATCGATTCGTGGATCGCTTCAAAAGTAAAACAATATTTTAGAGGCGGGATTCGTAAACTGCCCGAAATATAGGAGAAAGTAGTGGCCAGCCATGGAAAATACTTTGAATGGTACATGTGTAACCAATTTCTTTCATTACAGCATGAGATGTTGGGGAAAAAATGGTGGAAGCAAAGTTGTACAACTTGTACTGCCTGCTCGTTGGTGCCTGTGGTCATGCTCTAACAAGTTTTCTGAATGCACCCCACATGAGATCGATGGGATTTAAGTAGGGGGAATGGTCAGACCAGTCTATTAGCAGAATATTATCTCGTTGCAAGAGCTCCTCCAGTGATACTATTCGATGTAGTCGAGCGCTGCCATTCATAAAAATGAAGTCAGGGCCGAATTCATTGCTGAAAAGACGTGGATGGTGATTGAGAATAGCGTCACAATACCGTAGACCAGTCAGTGAACCGTGTTCAATGACCTGGCTATCAGTATGGTTGTACTATGTTACTCACCTCACCATAACACTGGACCACCAAAAAGATTATGTCCGAAAATGGTGGACGTACCCTCATTTTGCGAGAGATGGAAACACGTGAGGCACCCACGAACATTGTCCAACATGATCTTTTCAGTGGTCCAGGCACAATGTTTGGAAATGTCTGAACCAGGTGCACGCACTAATCAACAATTTTTTGGCACTGTAGTACCACCGCATGGGCGTCTTTGCAGGAGTGCATTCAGTGCTTACTACATTTCTATGGATGACAGTGCGCTACCGCATCGAAAAGTGTAGGTGAAAGAGCTCATTGCCGGCCGGTGTGGCCGTACGGTTCTAGGCGCTTCATTCTGGAACCGCGTGACCGCTACGGTATCAGGTTCGAATCCTGCCTCGGGCATGGATGTGTGTGATGTCCTTAGGTTAGTTAGGTTTAAGTAGTTTTAAGTTCTAGGGGACTGATGACCATAGATGTTAAGTCCCATAGTGTTCAGAGCCATTTTTTGGAAAGAGCTCTTGGAACGATAGGATTTTCGGCTACTGGCCTGGCCTGACCGCTGCCCCGATTTAAATGTCCTCGAGGACGTGTGGGAATGCTTTGGCGTATTGTAGCTTGTCGACATACAACAATGACCGTCCAGGAGTTGTCAACCGCAGTGGTGAATGAATGGAACACCCTACCAAAGTAACTCCTTACCTACCTTGTGGGCAGCATAGCAGCACATCGTCAAACACTTTACTCAGAACTATCTCCCCACCTTTAATATCCAGGGACCCTCATGAATCTTGGTGATTTCAGAGTAACAATTGTCTTTGAATAAAAACCTTCTATACTATACTATAGCAGTTCATTCCGAGTGGGTTCCAAGTTTCATCGAGCTATGTTATTTGCCAGTACACATCATTTGAAAATTACTTTCGTCCTTAAGTTCGGCACAGTAACGTGTATACTGCCCAATAAAAAAATAAAGCACCCAAAAGGCATAATCGAATGTCAGTGTAACGTTGAACACGTATACGTGTGTGTAAATTACCAGAACCTTAATTGCCAGTGATAGAACGGCCACCAGGCTACATAGTAGTGTTGTTCGTGTTTAGTATTGTTATCAGTCCTGGTACGGTATACACGGACTGTAAACAGTGTCAGATGTTGAGAGATCAGTGTGAAAATCATGGAGATGCGGTGTATCGTGTGAGACAGGGTTATCAGCACTTGGCAGAGTCTCACAACAGCCTTATTGTGAACCTCCATTCCTACTGCTCGAATCCAGGGGTATCCAGACTTGTGGGGCATTCGTATGTGATAGCGATGGACTGAATGAGAGCGTGAGGGCAGGCATACGTGTCATCAAGTCGCGAGTCGATCGCGTCTGACAATGGCAAGGGAGGATCGCCATGTTGTGGACCAAGCCAATTGAACCACTTCACATTTGCGTCTGCCATCTGAGAGCAATTAATGGACTCAGGGTTGTCAGCTTTTTTTCCGAACAAAATCAGGGTTTTTTACGGAACCTAGACGAAACACACATAAGCCTAAAATTCAAAATACAATATATAACGAAACATTGCATTTACCTTTTTGATATTTCTGCTTGCTGTTCAAAGTACTTAGTAAAATGTTCTCTTCTTCCCCGTCGAGGAAACGACGAAATTGTAGGCACATGAATGAGTGATTCATCCTCAGCATTAATTGAGCCTTCTAATGTAGCTACTGACAAACGGCTTCTTACAGCTCGCCAAGTGTTCCTCATTAGGATAAATTTCTTTTGGGGCAGCATTGGCATTAAGTACAGAAAACACGAAACATACAAATCTGAATATGCTTTCACAGTTTCCATAACAACGAAAAAATTTCACCCGTTTAAAGTCAGAATTCAGATCAAAAAAATTATTTTCTTCGTTCTTGAGAAAGGTGTGTAATTGCACACATTCTTTGAACATCAAATCCTCGCCCACACAGAGTTCATATTGAGAAGTCACTTTCATGAATTCTAAAACTGAGCACTGTTTCCCTGTTAATGCAAATGTTTTGAAAGCTATGTACATGTTATCTTCAGATCGCTTGGCAAGATTATACCACACTGCAAGTAATCGCCGCTTCTCTATTGATTGATTGGACACGATCATCATTTACTGCCTTAAAGACAATCGAGGATGCCACAGAGACATGAAAACTTTTTACCTTTCTTTGCTGATTGTAGGCACGCTGTTTCGTAATGGTAGCTCTGCAACAGTACAATAATGATGAAAATTTGATGAATATACAATTTATTGTTGCAGTGGTCACGGTTTCGGGTGGACTCGCCTATTCTCAAGCCACACGCCTCGTTATTAGCCATAACTAGCTACAAAACTGGTTCCAAAAGGCACGAACTGCTTCACACATGAAATTCAAACTGTGAGCGATAAATACACTCATTTATATGGCAGCCCACGTGTCTACTGTTTCACATGAACCACATAGCTAGTTACATTTAACAATACTGCATGAGGTTTTATGAATGGCGAGTTACCCGTAACCGATAACCTTTGCAGCAATAAATGGCACATTTATGCAACTGAGACGGACGAAATAGAAATGTATCAAATTTTCCTTCATTCCTTTATTTCAGAGACATTCTAAATTGATTCATAAGGTCGAATAAATCTGTTTCAAGAGCATCATCAGACTTAAATTTTGTATTTCATGAGACAAAATAACCACCAATATTTATTATAAAACCCAGATATCCCAAAGACAATCACCTTTGAAAAAGTATTTGAACATCTTTGGTGATTACTTCTGCGAGAGGAAATACGATTTGACCGGTTCAAAGTTTTTCACCGTCCTACGGTCGGAGTGAGGGATGCCGGTGTGGTGGTATGCGTTTTAAAATCTCCTGCCACTCAGTGTCAATCTAACCACAAAATTTCTTTATTTCACTGACTCTTTTAGTAGACCGACGGAATTCATTATATGTTTTAATAACAGTGGCTTCTACATTAATTCTAAATAAATTTGTTGCTTGTCTTGTTGTGTTATTAGAGGTTTTAATGTGTCATTTGTTGAATGCATGCGAAGAAACAGAATAATAAACGTAATTGTATAGTTTCTTAATTATACGCTGTTTTGAATACGGACCCAGGACAGAGGAAACCATTTTCGTTGCCTTTCTACGCCTACGTGAATATCTCTCAGATATTTTTGAATCTGAAAACAACTGCGGGAACAAAATGCTGCAGCAGTCCACAGTAACATAACCCATCTAGTTTTTCTTGTTCTACTCTTCCACGGGAGATGAAAAAAGAACAACTTACTTCTATCCTCGTTTTCGGAATCGATAGTTGAATAGGAGTTCCGCGTGTTGCAATGTTTGCGTGTTTTTAACGTAGTGTTGGCTTCCATGGGAAACACTGAAATATGAGGGGTACACAGTTCAGTGAGCATGATGATCATCTAAACCTTTTGGAAGCCATGAGTAAACTTTACACCATTCACACTTGAACTTCGTCTTCAACTTTATTTTTCGGAACTCACACTCCTTTAGTTTCACTGTAGATGAGGAATCCATATTTGCAAAGGTGTTTCACGAAGTAAACTGCACAACAGTATTTAGCTATTCTTGCAGAGAATGGCTAAGCATGCCATGATCGACTTCTGAGTTGGTACTCAGAAGCAACAGCTGTAGAGTCAGGCTTGCCATCTTAGCTCTCTGACAAGAACTAAAAGCGGAATTTTAAATTTCAGTGATATTTACAACATTGCCCCTCAGGTTTCATATAAGGTGGAGATCATAAAGTTACATGAAATATTGTCCATATTTGTGTGATTAGTAGTTTTATCTTTCCAGACGAGGCTTAAATCGGGTGTCGTGTTCCCAACTGGAAATTCGGGACAATCCCGCTTAAATCATGATAACTGACAACCCTGAATGGAGTCCTTGCGATGTCACTCCGCACCATCTTTTGGAGAACATGGGCACCCTTACTACAGACTTACTGCCGCATGCGTTGACTGCTGTTAACATCACAACACAACCGGCTGCTGTTAGAATGGTGACATAGGGGGAAGCATAGACTGCAGATAAATGGCGTCACACTGCGTTCAGCGATCAATCACATTTCTGCAGTACCTCAGATGACCACCTAACTTGGGGATCGGTCCTGTTCTTCGAGTGTTTTGGAGTGGCTCTGCTATGGTACTTCTGGTATCACGGTGTTGGGACCCATCGGATATGATTTCATGTCACGACTGGGGTAGCTCTGATGACACAATCCTACGCCACTGGAATTCTGCGTCTTCATGTGTTGCCTCTCATGCGTCAATATCGTGGTACCATTTTTCAACACTAAAATGCTCAAACACACATGGCACTTGTCTCTATTAACTATTTGCGTGACGCTGAGGTACTCTTGTGGCCAGCAAGATCCCGAGAAATATCCCCGACAGAACGTGGGACCAGCGCCATTGTCCTAGATGTCAAGGACCACTTACATCAGTTGTGGGTCAGCTCACCTCAGGAGAGAATACAACGGCATGATGACAACCTTCCCAACCAAATCAGTGCGTGAATTCAGAGCAGAGAGATGTATACTGATAAGTGGGTTCATATCGAGAAGTCCTTTGACAGTTCTGTGATATATGAAATAACTTCACACACCGTCTCAACATATGTAGTTACATTTCATTTCTTCCTCCGCTTCTGGTTGCTTCACTCTTTTATTCATTTTTTTTTTCAAGCTGACATCAAGCCAGTTGGTCCAAATTCATAGCACGCGATGTGGCTGTGCGATGCAACACGACAACGTGAACAACGTATCTCTCATAAAGGGCAGGAGTCGAGCGGGACCGTTGAAGTCGTGCGTGGATTTGAGTATGGTGTTCCTACACCCATCGATTCCGTATTCGCGGGACACTAGTAAAGGAAATCCGATAAATTCCGGGTATACGATAAATCGCACAAATCACTGTCAATTCGACTAAATACCTAGGAATTACAATAATGAGCAACTTAAATTGGAAAGGCCACATAGGTAGTATTGTGGGGAAGCCAAATCATAGACTGAGTTTTGATGGCAGAACACTTAGAAGATGCGACAAACCCACTAAAGAGAAAGCCTACATTACACTTTTCCACCCCCTGCTGGAATATTGCTGCGCGATATGGGATTATTACCAGGTGGTATTGACGGAGGACATCGAGAAAGTGCAAAGGGCAGCACGTCTCGTGTTATCGCACAATAGGGGTGAGGGTGTCACTGATATGATACGCGAGTTGGGGTGGCATTGACTGAAACAAAGTCGGTTTTCTTGCAGCGAGATCTATTTACGAAATTTCAGTCACCAACTTTCTCTTCTCCATACAAAAGTATTTTGTTGACACCCACCTACGTAGGGAGAAATGATCATCATAATAAAATAAGAGAAATCAGAGCTCGAACGGAAAGTTTAGGCGTTCCTTTTTCCCACGCGCCATTCGAGAGTGGAACGGTAGAGAAGTAGTATGAAAATGGTTCGGTGAACCCTCTGCCAGGCACTTAAGTGTGAATTGCTGAGTAACCATGTAGATGCAGATGCAGATGTAAACAGGCGTGCGATCATTACATATATCGCGGTAAGATAAACTTGAGTTCCGGCGGGCCACGATGCTGCCACTGTCGAACTGGGACACGTGCTGGCAGGATGTCCTCATCCTTATACGAAGCACAACACGTTCTACTGACAAACAATAAACATTTAAATGTGATATATAAGGCGTTGATCCGGCTCACTTCGTATGGTTTCCCTGACAAACTAATCCTTAACACATTCAGCTATGTAGTACATACGTCAAACCAATCTGAAGATTTTTGCATTACGCCTTAAATTTTAATGACCAGAGCTGTATACAAATGATGTAATGGGTGAAGCTGTTTGCGAATGATTCTGTAAAATGTAGGAAAAGTTAGCATGTCAGGCCGGCCGAAGTGGCCGTGCGGTTAAAGGCGCTGCAGTCTGGAACCGCAAGACCGCTACGGTCGCAGGTTCGAATCCTGCCTCGGGCATGGATGTTTGTGATGTCCTTATGTTAGTTAGGTTTAACTAGTTCTAAGTTCTAGGGGAGTAATGACCTCAGCAGTTGAGTCCCATAGTGCTCAGAGCCATTTGAACCATTAGCATGTCAGAGAACACTAGACCGTAGGAGCATCCACACCTAAAGCGGGATTTAACATCTGATACTCAGCCTAAAAGTACGTAAAGTATTGAGCATAAATAGTCGAAAAGGCTTGTTCGTCTTTGACTGCATCTTGATGATAAACCACTGAAAACCGTAACAGCTTTAACTAAGCGCATCTGTCTGGAGCGGCCTTAAGTGGCACGAAACGTATAGGGTGTATAACTCACTGTTGTAAGGAGAGGTGGGCTGTAGATGATGTGGCAACTGTCGTCACATAAAAGTTGTACAGGAGTAGAAATGGTTAGCGAACAAGTAAACTGTAAACAGAATATCTACTTCACTTGTATATCTCCACGTGTTCAAAGACGCATTAAAATAATGTAGCAAGAAACGGAGCCAAGCTCTCAATGTCTAGAAGGATAAGCTCTCTGAACTAAGCGTGAATGATGGTGTCGAGCCGCGAGCAGGCAGAAGCGTCTGCATAGCATCACAGAGCGTAGAGGAACCAAGAGTAAGTGAGGCGAGTGGCTGCCGCAGGCCATCCTATACTGTGGCGGCAGAGGGTGCTCGTAGTCCAGAAGCGCTGAAGGCGTGGCGCAGCAGGTGCGCACCATTGGGTCCGCCGGATCCCACGCCTGATGGAAACCTGTAATTCCGCTGCAAACTTTAAGACACCGGTTGGGTGGTATCAATGCGTGATATCAAACTCATCGTCGCTGAATCAGTCCGTATGCAACATTTCAGTAATCTGACTTGCTCGATATGGCTTATAATAATTATGTGTGTGTGTGGGGAGGGGGGGGGGGGGGGGGAATTTTAGCGTGTGTTAGGAACAGGAGAAACTGTGTTCAGCTCCCAGGGTACTACTATAATCCGCACCATAGGTCTGTCACACGTGTTATGTATGTGAAGCAGCTTTGGTAGTCACCAGTCAGCAACATTTATTTATTCCGATACAGCCTAATTTCCTTCTATTTACAACTGTTGCTTTCACAAGAGTCTCGTAGGCAATGCAAATCATATTACAGAGCTTCAGCATAGAGGGGCTGGGCAAAAATGTGGAAACACCGTTAGAAACGTATGCTTGAACATAAATGCAGAATCTAGGGAAAATTGCAGATTGCGCAGTTTGATTTGACCACGGAAAGCACATGTCAGTCGTGATCAGAAGCGTTGCGAGCGCATTATGTCTGGCCCCAGTGACTTAGAATGTACACAAATTGTTGTTTCTCCTGTGATGGGTGATTCTGTAACCAGGGAACCAAAGTCTTAAGTGTTTCAAGAGACTCCGCGTCGAAGTTTTATACCGCATACAGGGAAGATTTATACCGCATACTGCATACAGAGCGCGGACGAATGTGTGTATTGAGTGATCGTGATGGTCATTGAAGAGGATTATGACGAAAAATAAGAGAATGACAGCTGCAGAAGTCAATACGGAAGTGAATGCCGCACTCACGAACTCTGTCAGTACCAAAAAACACGAACGCATTGTAGGGCGAGCTGGAATTGCAAAACCACTCAGCAGTGAAACAAATGTGTCTAATCGGAAAACTTGGTGCCAAGGCATAACACCTGGACGACGCGACGGAGCAGTGGAAAGCGTTCATCTCGTTGGAGGAGTCCCATTTCACACTATTTCCAACTTCTGGCCCAGTTTACATCCCAAGAGTGAAATATGGCGAGGTTCGGTGCCGATGTGAGCAGTCGTATCGTGGTGTTTCGTGAGCCCATGGTTCTTCTGCAAGGTCGCATTGCTCCGAAGGAGTATATTATGATCAGGCTAGTCGGGTGCATCAGATGATGCAGCGTTTGTTCCTCAGTGGTCATATTGTGTTCCAACAGGACAGGCCCCCTGTTCATATAGTTCGCGTCGCCCAGCACTGGTTTCGTGAGCACGAGGATGAAGTGTGGCATCTTCTCTGACCAAAATAGTCACCAGATTTCAATATTATTGACCCTTTGTGATCGACTTTGGACAGAAGCGTGCGTGATCGGTATCAGTCTCCATCGTTGTTAGCTGAACTGCCGCTACTTTGCAGGAAGAATGGTTTAAGAGCTACATCTACAGCTACATCCACAAAGATACTCTGGAAGCCACCGTAACTTGCGTGGTTGTGGGTCCCTGTACCACTGCTTGTCATTTCCTTTCCTGTTCCACTCGCAAATACAGCAAGGCAAACGACTGACTATGTGCCTCCGAATGACCCTTAGTTTCTCGCGGTCCTTGTATGTTAGCGGCAGTAGAATCGTTTGGCAGTCAGCTTCAAAAGCCGGTTCTCTAATAGTCGTGTTCCCTCCAGGAATTCCCATTTGCGTTGCCGAAGCATCTCCGTAACATTTACGTGTTGCCTGAACGTACCGGTAACAAATCTAGCAGTCAGCCTCTGAATGGCTTCGAGGTCTTCCAACCC
Organism: Schistocerca serialis cubense; assembly: GCF_023864345.2. Taxonomy (NCBI): domain Eukaryota; kingdom Metazoa; phylum Arthropoda; class Insecta; order Orthoptera; family Acrididae; genus Schistocerca; species Schistocerca serialis. The sequence continues at coordinate 166,576,625 of NC_064638.1, read as the reverse complement.
GACCTGTCACGGATCCCAAACACTCTATCAGTACTCAAGAACAGGTCACATTAGCATCCTAAATGCGGTCTCCTTTACAGGTGCACCACTCTTTCCTAAAATTCTCTCAATAAACCGAAGTCGACCTTCCCTACCACAGTTTTACATGCTCGTTCCACCTCATATTACTTTTGCAACGTTATTCCCAAATATGTAAACAACTTGACTGTATCAATCAGGACACTGATAATATTGTGTCCAACCATTGTAGGCTTGATATTCCTAATCATCCGTATTAACTTAAATTTTTCCTCATTTAGGGCTAGCTGGCATTCATCACACCAACTGGAAATTTTCTCTACCTCTTCTTGTAACTCCCTACAGTCACTCAACTTCTTGGCCTTACTGCACACCACAGCATCATTAGCAACCAACCGCAGATTGCTGCCCACCCTGTCCGCCAAATTATTTATGTGTATAGAGAACACTAGCGGTCCTATCACGCTTCTCTGGGGCACTCATGACGATATCCTTGTCTCTGTTTAACTCTCGCCGTCGAAGGCAACATACTGGGTTCTGTTACTTAAGAAGTCTTCGGGTCACTCACATATCTGTGAAATTATTGTATATGCTCCCTTGGAACCACACAGGGTATGTACCGGATGGTCAAAAAGTCAGTATAAATTCGAAAACTAAGTAAATCACGGAATAATGTAGAGGTACAAATTGACACACATGCTTGGAATGACATGGGGTTTTATTAGAACCAAAAACATACAAACGTTCAAAAAATGCCCGACAGATGACGCTTCATCTGATCAGAATAGCAATAATTTGCATAACAAAGTAAGACAAAGCATAGTTGATGTTCTTTCCAGGAAATGCTCAATATGTCCACCATCATTCCTTAACAATAGCTGACGTCAAGGAATAATGTTGTGAACAGCACTGTAAAGCAAGTCCGGAGTTATGGTGTGACATTGGCGTCGGATGTTGTCTTTCAGCATCCCTAGAGATGTCGGTCGACCACGATACACTTGCGACTTCAGGTAACCCCAAAGCCAATAATCGCACGGACTGAGATCTTGGGGCCTGGGAGGCCAAGCATGACGAAAGTGGCGGCTGAGCACACGATCATCACCTAACGACGCGCGCAAGAGATCTTTCACGAGTCTAGCAATACTTTGTTGTTTTTTTTTTTTTGTTCTAATAAAACCCCATGTCATTCCAAGCATGTGTGTCAATTTTTACCTCTCTGTCTACATTATTCCGAGGTTTATTAAGTTTTCAAATTTATACAGACTTTTCAATCACCCGGTATTTATCCATTTGGAGAGGCCTGAAAGCTATTTTGGAGGCCAGCGTGTTTCCTATAACCTATTAGACATGGTAATATGTTGTGTTTTTAATGATTCCATATTTATGTTCAACCCTTCTACGTATATCGTTCACGCACTACCCATTTTCTGCTGTATAACTGTACGACGTTTTACCTAAAACAGAAACAATGACATAAAATGTCTAGTTAAATTAAAAAACATTTCCGTTTAAAATATTAGACGAATTTCTATCTATTGGTAGACAGACTGCTTCTAAGTCTAGATTTCAGCAATACCCAACTTTGTTTTTGTTTCAAACCTCTTTTGTATTTTACTCGTGTCTTCTCTGGCTCATTTAAGAAATGAAACATGCTGTTGATTTTAGCTGTAGCATCTAAAGAGCAGAAGCAATTGTGGAAGTTTTCCGGAAGTTACTTGGTGTTTTAACGACTGCTGTTGTTGATGCGAATTCCATTATGCAAATTGCTCTTCCTGGCTCCAGGGAGGCCATTACGATTAAACAGTTCCGCGGCTGCTGCTAGCGGCGTTCGCTTAAAATATACAGTCAGACAATATTTTGAAACCTTGTCGTTGATTTCTGCTTCTATTTGCTACTGTTTCTCATACAATAGGTAAAAGAGATCGACGTAACTAGGTTTGCGCAATCCAGGTAATTATCACTGCTCTCCAAAAAAAAAAAAAAAAAAAAAAAAAAAAAAAAAAAAAAAAAAAAAAAAAAAAATTTGAACGGAAAATTAAAATACGACACCCACTGATGCTCTAGAACGTTCACCAAAGCGGTTAACACGTTGATTGTCGAGGACTGAGTTCAATATTCAGTTAAATTAGTTAAATAAGATCTAAATGGAATTGATGCCGTGAACACTGTACCTTCTGGAAATATGTATTTCTTTGTTATTAGAATTTTCATTAGAATCAGTAGATAGGAACGAACGTCATAGGGCTCTATGTACATAAATAGCTACTTTTGATTGTTGAAAACGTGATTATAACTGAAAACAGTTGGGGCCAGTTCTTGGGAAATAAATGTTACTTTCAGTGTGTTACTTGCTCCGTAATGTCTGTCGTCGTGAACCTATTATTCTGTTTTTATTCAGTAGTTACTGAATTTATATTTATTTTTAAGAGAGCACTGTAGTGAGCAATACTTCTTACACACATCCACTTCAGAACTTTGCGCTGAATTAGAATGTATAATTCAATCTTCCTTATGTGGCGTTACGTCTTACTCAATTACTTTAATTGCTGTTTTGCCACGTTTTGTAATCCACATAAAAATCGTCACTGCTTGTCAAGGTAACCCATTAATTTCATTATGCTATTGACTGTGCTTCTATCCGAGCTATTTTCTAAATTAACTTGTTACTAAGATGTTACTGCAGGTTCCTTTGTCACCGCAAGAGAGAAAAACTGGTGAGAGAAAAGTAGGGATAAAGTCAGTGTTTAAAATCTTCAGCATATGCTGCAGTCAGTTAACTCAATTATGTGGCTAAGATAAGAAGACAAAGAATACACGTAATAATTTCCACAAATTCCCCGTAGTAAAATCCTCTCCTCTTTTGAAAAAATTCTTCGTATTATTAATGAATCTGTCAGCATATCTCATTCTCTAACTGCACGGATATAAGTATCACCATATGTTTTTTGTTCAGCTCGAATTAAATCTGATTAGAAACTCACGCAGATCACAGTAATAACTCAATATCCTTCCCCCATCACAGAGTATTCAAATGCGTGTAACGTCGCAGTCTACGGCAAACAGTTGCAAAAATCTACATAGCAAAAAAATGTAAATATAACCTTTTTGTACAGCTCAAGCGATGTTAATGCTCCAAAAGGCTAGCATGTAGCAATAGAAGAATTCCATGATTTAAGGAGAGAAGTTCCTATTTTTATTGCTCTTGCTTCGCTATTTCTCAGTCACTATACGTGGCAGCGATTATCCTAATGCAAAAAGGAAAATGTAATTAAAATAATATCCCATACCCTGTTGACGTCAACATAGAATAGTAAAATGTCAGTGCAATTTAGTATATGTAGTTCATAGAAGAGGAGTCATAATGGTATAATTCAAAATCCTTGAAGACGAGAAAGGATTTGAAAGCCGTTTTTCTTTAAGTTCAACGAGGAACTAATTACGAGTATATGTACTGGTACTTGACACACAACCTACTTTCTGAAACTTTGCACCGACTGTAGTTCGTTTCCCCGAGTTTCTTTGCGAATTTCAGACCCATTTTAATACATTCAAAACTAGACACTGTTTCTACATTTTTGGAGATAAGCTGTTACTTCTCCTTATAGACGCTCTTTTGGCATTGTCCTTTCTTATATCCCCTGCGTGTAACTATCATGTTACCAGTTCTGCTTTCCAGGTACCAAAATGTGTAGCCCATACTGGGTGCCTCAGGAGGAATGGTCAATGTTCTGGGACACGACATGAACGATCATTCACAGCTAAAAAGTATAGTATGCATGGGCCCTAAAAAGCATACCTTCAGATCTACGAGCACTTACTCGTCTTCCATATTGCGAAACAAATATATTGTATTAAATGGCTCAAATGGCTCTGAGCACTATGGGACTTAACATCTGAAGTCATCAGTCCCCTAGAACTTACAACTACTTAAACCTAACTAACCTAAGGACATCACACACATCCATGCCCGAGGCAGGATTAGAACCTGCGACCGTAGCGGTCATGCGGTTTCAGACTGAAGCGCCTAGAACCGCTAGGTCACTTCGGCCGGCTCTTGTATTAAATGCTCTTTGCTTTCCATATTTTGAGGAAGACAGTAGGAACCAAAACAAGAAATAACTTTCAAGTATTCAAGGGCTCTAAGATCGTGCCTTAAGAGCCATGAGCACAGACTAAGTAGAGGTGATGTGTTTCGCTGTAGTGAAGATGAACAAGTGCTCATAGCCCCTAAAGTATGCATTTTAGAACCCATGTATACTGCACGTTTTTGCTTCGAATAATGGTCCGTTCATATCCCCGGGTATAGAACGTTCTTCCTGGGGCACAGTGTGTATCTTCAAGATTCTCTTTTGTGGCTTTGACATTTGGCCCTGTAGCATATCAACCTATGACGCATTCTACTAATTTATGAGCATAGCTACAAATGGCACCTGTTCCTTTATATTCAGCAGAAAATGCAGTCCCTTTTCACTTTCGACTGCCACTGCTCTATAATCACTTAATCTTATTATACCATACATCTGTCTTTCATAAAAATGACTGTCATTCATGCATCGAACTGAACCTGCTACATTTTGTAGCGCGACAATCAACTCCGAAATATGACCTCATTTGCTTTGTTAATATTCTTCTCCACTGCATATACAAAATCGTTTCGCAGTCTGTTTATACATGCCAGCCTCTTGGTGGCGTTGAGGTAGTAAAGTTGTTGAAAATCTGTGGCATTATCTTGAACTCTGATGACATCGTCATTAGAAAGTAACAGCTGAAGCTATAACAAAGAACGAAACGTCCGGGGACAATACGTGTGGGCTTGTCTGAGCAGCGAACGCCTTTGGCTCATTTGCAGCTGGTGACTCGGCTCTCGGTACGGTTCGTTCTTTGGAGGCGTCACGTAGTCACTCGGTGACCACCGGTTGGGAGAAACATGCCTCTGCTTGTAATTAACCTTGCTGATTTGATTGGCTAATGCGGGACAAGCAAATGAGCATGTGACAATACGGTTACAAAACCTATTGCTTAACTCGGTTTGGTGCAATTAAAATGAAAAAAAAAAGATTAAAACTGTCAACAAACCTAATACTGACTTAAAACCAAGGTGTTATAGTGGATATGGTATTACTGGAGGTGCTAATCGATGACTTCTTTCGACCTTCGAACGTACGTATCTAGTCAGTTATAGACCGATTTACTACTTAACTGCCGGCCGCTGTGGCCGGGCGGTTCTAGGAGCTACAGTCCGGAACCAGGCGACCGATACGGTCGCAGGTTCGAATCCTGCCTCGGGCATGGATGTGTGTGATGTCCTTAGGTTAGTTAGGTTTAAGTAGTTCTAAGTTCTAGGGGACTGATGACCTCAGAAGCTAAGTACCATAGTGCTCAGAGCCATTTGAACCATTTTTTTTTTTTTTGTTCTATCTATCCTGATTCGAGTCCCGACGCGGACAAATTTTTATCTTTATCCATTGCATTTCCACAATGTACAGTTTACCTTTCCTTCTCATTCTTACATTTCTCGTTCCAGAAGGCTTCACTGTAGCACGCAAGCGGCTACTAGTAAAATTGTGTGCTTTTGGAATATCGTATCAGTTATGTAACTGACTTCGTGACTCCTATCACAGAGGTCACAGGTCGTAGTAACTAACGGAAAATCATCGAGTTAACCAGAGTAATTTCTGGCGTTCCCAAAGGTAGCGTTATAGGACCTCTGGTGTTCTGTATCTATGTGAACGATTTAGGACACAATGTGAGTAGCCATCTTAGGCAGATGATGCTGTCTTTTATCGTCTAGTAAAGTCATCAGATGGTGAAAACACATCGCAGAGCGGTTTAGAAAAGGTATCTGTATGGTGTGAATATTGTCAGTTGACCGTAAATAATGAAAAGCGTAAGGTCATCCACATGAGTACTGAAAGGAATCCATTAAACTTCGGTTACTCGAAATATCCATCAAATCTAAAGGCGGTAAATTCAGCTAAATACCTAGGAATTACAATTATGAACCACTTAAATTGGAAAGCACACACAGAAAATTTTGTGGGGAAGGCAAACGAAATCCTGCGTTTTATTGGCGGAACACTTAGAAAATGTAACATGCACTAAAGAGACTTCCTGCACTACGCTTGTCCGCCCTCTTTTGGAGTACTGCTGCGCGGTCTGGGATCCCTACCAGATACGGAGTACATCGAGAGATAGTTCAAAGGACAGCAGCACATTTTGTATTATCGAGAAAAGGGGGGGGGGGAGTGTAACGGATGTGACACACAATTTGGGTTGGACATCATTAAAACAATGGCGTTTTTCGTTGCAGCGGAATCTTCTCACGAAATTTCAATCACCAACTTTCTCCTCCGATTGCGAAAATACTTTTCTGACCGCGACCTACATAGGAAGAAACGATCATCATAATAAAATATGGGAAATCAGATCTGTCACGGAAAATTACAGGTGTTTGTTTTTTCAGCGCGCATCGACAGGTAGTTCAAAGGACAGCAGCACATTTTGTATTATCGAAAAATGGGGGGGGGGGAGTGTAACGGATGTGACACACAATTTGGGTTGGACATCATTAAAACAATGGCGTTTTTCGTTGCAGCGGAATCTTCTCACGTAATTTCAATCACCAACTTTCTCCTCCGATTGCGAAAATACTTTGCTGACCGCGACCTACGTAGGAAGAAACGATCATCATAATAAAATATGGGAAATCAGATCTGTCACGGAAAATTACAGGTGTTTGATTTTTCAGCGCGCTGTTCGAGATTGGAATAATAGAGCACTAATGTTAAAGGTGGTTCGATGAACCCTCTGCCAGGCACTGACGTGTGATTTGTGGAGTATCCACATGGATGTATAGTAGATGTAGACAAACATATACCAGTCGCGTCATCACGAATGACTTCGTTCTGTCGGGCGTGTCCGACATAATATTCACCATTTACATACAGGGTGTTTCAAAAATGACCGGTATATTTGAAACGGCAATAAAAACTAAACGAGCAGCGATATAAATACACCGTTTGTTGCAATATGCCTGGGACAACAGTACATTTTCAGGCGGACAAACTTTCGAAATTACAGTAGTTACAATTTTCAACAACAGATGGCGCTGCAAGTGATGTGAAAGATATAGAAGACAACGCAGTCTGTGGGTGCGCCATTCTGTACGTCGTCTTTCTGCTGTAAGCGTGTGCTGTTCACAATGTGCAAGTGTGCTGTAGACAACATGGTTTATTCCTTAGAACAGAGGATTTTTCTGGTGTTGGAATTCCACCGCCTAGACAACAGTGTTGTTGCAACAAGACGAAGTTTTCAACGGAGGTTTAATGTAATCAAAGGACCGAAAAGCGATACAATAAAGGATCTGTTTGAAAAACTTCAACGGACTGGGAACATGACAGATGAACGTGCAGGAAAGGTAGGGCGACCGCGTACGGCAACCACAGAGGGCAACGCGCAGCTAGTGCAGCAGGTGATCCAACAGCGGCCTCGGGTTTCCGTTCGCCGTGTTGCAGCTGCGATCCAAATGACGCCAACGTCCACGTACCGTCTCATGCGCCAGAGTTTACACCTCTATCCCTACAAAATTCAAACGCGACAACCCCTCAGCGCCGCTACCATTGCTGCACGAGAGACATTCGCTAACGATATAGCGCACAGGATTGATGACGGCGATATGCATGTGGACAGCATTTGGTTTACTGACGAAGCTTATTTTTACCAGGACGGCTTCGTCAATAAACAGAGCTGGCGCATATGGGGAACTGAAAAGCCCCATGTTGCAGTCCCATCGTCCCTGCATCCTCAAAAAGTACTGGTCTGGGCCGCCATTTCTTCCAAAGGAATCATTGGCCCATTTTTCAGATCCGAAACGATTACTGCATCACGCTATCTGGACATTCTTCGTGAATTTGTGGCGATACAAACTGCCTTAGACGTCACTGCGAACACCTCGTGGTTTATGCAAGATGGTGCCCGGCCACATCGCACGGCCGACGTCTTTAATTTCCTGAATGAATATTTCGATGATCGTGTGATTGATTTGGGCTATCCGAAACATACAGGAGGCGGCGTGGATTGGCCTCCCTATTCGCCAGACATGAACCCCTGTGACTTCTTTCTGTGGGGACACTTGAAAGACCAGGTGTACCGCCAGAATCCAGAAACAATTGAACAGCTGAAGCAGTACATCTCATCTGCATGTGAAGCCATTCCGCCAGACACGTTGTCAAAGGTTTCGTGTAATTTCATTCAGTGACTACGCCATATTATTGCTACGCATGGTGGATATGTGGAAAATATCGTACTATAGAGTTTCCCAGACCGCAGCGTCATCTGTTGTTGAAAATTGTAACTACTGTAATTTCGAAAGTTTGTCTGCCTGAAAATGTACTGTTGTCCGAAGCATATTGCAACAAACGGTGTATTTATATCGCTGCTCGTTTAGTTTTTATTGCCGTTTCAAATATACCGGTCATTTTTGAAACACCCTGTATATATACTGCTGTTAACTACAAGTAACTTTGCCAACTACCAAAAAGTAGAACTAATTATCTGAACAGCGATTTTCTAATGTTTAATGTGATGGTGAAAAAGTAGTGTGACTGAACAGGTTTCAATTTACTGGAAAGAGAAAAGTGTGGCTGAAGTACTACTTATAGCTTATGCCCACTGCATAACAAAACTAGTGTATGGACAGTACTCCCCATGGTAACATGTTTTACTGGTAGAATACACGTAGATCTTAATCAGATATTTGTGGTTCTCATTAAATGCGCAATTCCCCAACCTGCAGATAATTAAATGCAGTAATTACTGGACTCTACTGCAGTTGGTGGTTGCGCATTGAGAAGATAACCGCCGAGGGCAGACATGCAGCTGCGATCTAGGCACATGCTCATTAAATATTTCCGATCCACGCGCGTGTGTTCTGTAGCATTTTGCCCCTTTATTAGGCAGTCTGTGAACTGTGGACACAGATATTCATCTGTTTAACCTCAGGGGCCGCTTACATACTCTGGTAATAATCGTATGTGACAATCAAATTGCTCAGAAAGTGTCGAGTCATGTGTATGTAAAGTAAGTGCTGAAGATGAGGAATTATGATTCCCGTGATTTTGTGTCAGTGAGGTAAGCTGTGAGGTCAAGATTTAGCAAGTACTCTGTTACGCGGTGTATAGCGTTCGCAATGGACTCATGCGGTTTGTCGAGTTTTCTGGTTTCAAACCGAAAAATCTTTTCCAGGGCTAAATTTTGACCTGGCGTTGCGGAACTTGTTAATTTTTGTTTAGTGGAGATATCAGAAAACGACAAAACGAAGCTGATGCACACACTCGACCTAAGAGCAATAAAATGAAATGTGATTTCGAATTTATTTTCTTTGGCTTGTAGCAGCTATTTGCAAAATGACTTAATGGCTATGAAGTGCTGACCTAGTGACTATAAGCGTTCTGTCACCTCTGTTTTTTGTTTTTTGTTTTTTAACCATAATGCAAAAAACTTTGCTCAAATAAAAATGATGTATCGACAGAAGTGCCGACACAGTGTTATTTTGAGGGGGCCGATATGCACGCTATAAGCTCACGCAGAATATCGTGACGTCTGAAACAGGACGCTCAATGAATGCTTACGTTGCTTTTGGAATACTTAACTTTAATCCATCCTTGTTGTATACATCGTTCTTGTTGAGACATGCATTAGACGATAATTATCAATTGCTATGTAAGGCTAATGGCGCCTTGCTAGGTCGTAGCCATGGACTTAGCTGAAGGCTATTCTAACTGTCTGCTCGGCTAATGAGCGATGCTTCGTCAGTGTAGTCGCTAGCAATGTCGTCCGTACAACTGGGGCAAGTGCTAGTCCGTATCTCGAGACCTGCCTTGTGGTGGCGCTCGGTCTGCGATCACACAGTGGCGACACGCGGGTCCAACATGTACTAGTGGACCGCGGCCGATTTAAAGCACCACCTAGCAAGTGTGGTGTCTGGCGGTGACACCACAAAAAAACACAGAAAAATTACTATAGAAACAATATCCGCAGTGTATTATGAGCGTTGTACAGAATTTGCATAGGCACATAAGCTATACCTAAAAATATCTTTACATGCACTAAACTGTAAGTGGAAGAGAATACAAAAGGACACAACAGAGGTTGGTGGACATAAATGTTGTGTAACCTCAGATGAAATATCCAAGTTCGTAAACATACGTGACTACATTTAAACACCTTCATTAAGCTGGAAGGGGAAGAGTGCACGTTGGGAGAGCCCTCTCATTTTCTTAACTTTTAGCAATAAACACTTTGGAAATGTATCTGAAAAAGAAAGGAATAACACCAAGAAAACAGGAGGTGCGTCACGTCTCCTTCTTTCTGCTGTCATTCACTGAAAGAGTTATCTTCAATGCATATCCAGTGTAAGTGAGGAGATGCTGAAACGTAGTTCGTACACATTTTTACCAGGTTATTTATCAGTTTGCTATTCATCTGAAGTTTTGGAAACCAGGGACCTGTAGATCGTTGTAGCTATGTTGGTAAAGAAACAGAGCTCCACTAGCGAATAGAAAGCATTGAAGTTTAAATAGTTACTGGAACTGAAACTGGCTAAAGCTGAAGATAAGTTAAGCCAAAATTTTTTACGAAGGATCTAACTTAATTTAGAAAGAATAGATTAAATACAGTTGGTGTTGAAGTGTTTGGTGCTGTTAGAAGTAGTTTACCTTGCAGTGAAATTCAAGCACATAGTTCCTGTGAGGTTGTATAAGTAGAGGCTATACCTGACAACCAGAATAAATTAACGAGCGACAAGGCGCAGTGGACTCGCATTCGGGAGGACGACGGTTCAAACCGCGTCGGGCCATCCTGATTTAGATTTTCCGTGATTTCTTTAAATCTTTTAAAGCGAATGCCGGGATGGTTCCTTCGAAAGAGCAGGGCTGACTTCCTTCCCCGTCTCCTTCCCAAATCCGACTGGACCGATGACCTCGCTGTTTTGTCCCCTATCCCAAATCAACCATCCAACGAACCAGAATAAATTGATAACTGGTTCCCTTAACCGCCCCCCCCCCCTCCCCCCCCCCCCCCCGACTCATATTATGCTGTTCCTGAACCTCTTAAAGGAAACTTGAATTTCATTTCAAAGAGGCACCCTATTCACATAACTATGTTTTGAGGCGAATTCAATATACCATCGATACGTTGCCGAAAATACAACTTCATCCGAAATTGTGCTAAATGAATTGTCTGACTATTATTTTGAGCAGTTACTTCAGGGGCTACGTGAAAGTGTTAATATTGCGAAGACGTATTTGACCACTTATCAGCAACAATTATTCCAGAGCAAATAGTGTGCTTCTTGATGGATACGGTGATTAAAGGTCACAGGGTCTCAGCAGCGAATATCTTAACAAACAAATCTACCAAAAATAGCGCGGGTCATATCTATTTGAATAGGCAGATAAAAATTCCCTGATGCGCTGGGACACAGTCTCCTTTCTTCTAAATTAACTCTGTAAACGTGGACCATATAGGGCTTCAATTGAAAGAAATAGTATTGACGGTAACTGAGAAATTTATATCAAATAAATTAATAAGAGACAAATCTGATCTCTCATTGTACACAAAACAGGTGAGAACAATGTTGCAGAAGCAACGAATAAAGTATGTCAAATTTAAAAAGAGTGAAATTTTCTATATTGATGAAGTTGTTACCGAAGCTCAGAATTTATCATGGGCTTCAATTAAAGACGCTTTAATAGTTTCCACAACGAAACCCTCTCTCGAATACCGGCAGAAAATCCAAAGAGATTCTGGTAGTATGTAAAGTACACCAGCGGCAATACTCAATCGCTATCTTCAGTGCGTGACAGCAGTGGTTAAATTGCCGACGACAGTCCCACTAAGGAAGAGTTACTAAACACTGTTTTTCGAATTTCCTTCGTCAAAGAAGACGAACTAAATATTCTAGGATTCGAATAAAGAACGGTATCCTCTGGGTAGCGAAGCACCTTGAAACGCTTAAAAAGCAAGGTTTCCCTTTCAGACTGCAAACCAGTTACGTTCCTTTCAGAGTATGCTGATATAATAGCTGCGTACTTGACAGTCACCAACAGCTCCCTCGACGAAAGATCCGTACCTAAAGCCTGGAAAATAGCGCAGGCCACACCAAAAGTCAAGAAAGAAAATAGGAGTAAGACGCTGAATTCTACGTGTGTGTCATGCTCTGCAAGCCATGTAAAGGTGCGTGGTGGAGGGTGCATCTGGTACCACTACCTGATCCGCTCTACCCTGCCCAACTAGCGAATGGCACTCATATCACTGACGTCGATTTGCAGCAGGATTTTGGAATACATACTATGTTAGAACATTCTGAATTACCTCGAAAGAAATTATCTATTGAGACATAATCGGCATGGATTTAGATAATATTGTTCTTGTGAATTACCACCAGCTCCTCATCCACTCGGAGGGATTTGTGCTATCGGCAGAGAATTTTAAATTAATTCCACATTTCTTAATTTACAGACTGTTTTTGACAACGATCCTCAAAGGCGACTTCTAATGAAATTGCGATATTATGCAATATCATCTCTGTTGTCTGACTGGATTCGTGATTTCCTGACAGAAATGTCATAGTTTTTAGTAACGAAGAGACAGTTATCGAGCCAAACTGACGTTCCCAAAGCAGTGATCTATATAACCATTTAGAAGACGATCTCAGCAAACTATCTTAATGTCTACAGATGAAGTTGTTGCTTGCTGCCACATCAATACTAAAAGCAAAACGATTTAGACGAGTGCGATGATTTAGACGGTAGACAAAGTGAAAACGGACTAAAAATAATTAAAAGTGTGATATCATTAACATGAGTACTAAAGAAGTCCGTTAAATTCCTGTTGCGCGGTAATATCACCAATCTACACGCTGTCTTTTCAACTACATACCTAGGAATCATAATTACGAGAAACTTAAACTGTAACTATTACAAAGAAAATGTTGCGGGGACGACGAACCAAAGAATGCGATTTATTGGCAGAACACCTAAAAGATGCAACAGAGAAAGGTACTACCTATACTACGCTTTTACTTCCTCTTGGGAAGTACTGTTGTGCGGTGTGAGCCCCTTAACAGATAGGCTCGAAGGAATATGTCGATAAAGAAGGGCAGCTCGTTTTGTATCATCGCAAAATAGTGCTGGCTCTCATTAAAACAAAGGCGTTTTTCGTTGCGACGAGATCACGAAATTTCAATCACTGACATTACCCTCAGAATGCGAAAATATTTTTTACTCCCCCTTACATAGGGAGAAATGATCATCGTAATAAAATAAGAGAAATCAGAGTTCGCATGGAAAGATTTAAGTGTTAGTTTTTCTCGAGCGCTCTTTGAGAGTGGAACGGTAGAGAAATAATCTAATGGTAGAACGATGACCCCTTTTCCAAGTACTGAATTGTGGATTGCAGAGCAGTCATATAGATGTAGATGTAGACACTTCCTTCTTACAGGTTGAATCGTGGCGTAATAACGACCTTGACGACAGATTAAAAAACAGCAGCCCTCTTTAAATTCCTCAACGATTCGATGATTAGTTTATGTAACAATATTTTGAAATCGGAGGCCGGAAAAATGATTTTAATTTCTGGGTCAGACATCACTGACAACTTGTTCAGTTTCTCATCGTAAAGCAGGCCTATGTGAATTGTTGTGCTGTATTTCTTTGTCATATCTGAAACGACGTATGCCTGAGTATAACACAACATTAACGGATTTTCAGAGCATGTTGTATTTCGTCGAAGTTTAGAAAAATAACATTATTCTTTAAATCGACCTACACTGATTAGCCAGATTATTATGACATCTACTCACGCCCAGACTGAATGGCGGCTGGTCGCGATGTGGTCATGCCACGTGTTAAGAAAAGTATATAGCAGAGCAGAGATTATGTAGGGAAACAGCCTACTCACGCCGTATAAAATTCACATCAGTCTTTCCATTGTGTGCCAGCCTAGTCCGCTGTAACTAGCTCTGACGTCATAAATGTTGCGCAATACTTTAAAAATCAAGTAAATAACCTGAAACGTTTCTAGCATGTCAGGAGTAATACTAAATCAATATGTGTTGAATATCAGTTCAGTAACTTTAACCATTTTCGAAATTTGGACTTTTTTTGTAAAAATCATTGGCGCAACAGAAAAGAGCTAGAAACTTAAAAATTTATATTTAGATTCCTTTTTTATAATAATTTAGTAGAAACAGTATTCTGGATCTCACAAATTAAAGGTTTAGTTGAAATTCATGATTTTCTGGTTTTTGTCTTAAAAATGAAGGAAGCAAGATAGATTAAGTAGGCGAATAAGTAAAGCTAGGATGTTTAAATTTAAGTAGAAGTGAGATCCGCTATAATCATAAAGATGTGAGATGTTTCAACTGAATAACTATAAAACTATAGCGATAGCGTATCTCCAAAGGGCAAGTTCAGAGCTCGTCAACTGTGTGTAGTGTAATTAAATTAATTCTCTCACCCAAAATATTTGACTTAGCCACATCAGACTTTTATTATGATTACTTACCTGCGTGGTGATTGCACATTTAAACTGTGAGCTTCATCGGCCATCAGCAAAGGAAGCAATGATTTATTCGGTAACTTAATGTGGTGCATTACTAGCCCAGCGGCTAGTCGGGAGAGCGGATTTGATCAGGCGTTCCCTTAGCCGTCCGCACCGCGGCTTTATATGTAAGATCGCTGCGCGAAAGAGGCAAGGCCCCAGTTCTCTCCAGACGCTGATTAGCGCACCACCTGTGCCGGGAGTCGCGTCGGGTCGGTATTATTGCTATAAACAGCCTCGGATGCCGTAATAAGTTACTCGGGATACGTGTAACCATGAAATCGTTTTCGAATGACGTGTTAATTGTGGGATGACTTTAATGATCTATCTTCAGTTTGCGTATGTCGTATTTTCACGTGCCGCCGTGGGACAGACATTATACCATTATTTAGCGTGGCGTTTGATGAACATTATCACCAAATTATGGCGAGCATTCACTTATACATTTAATTTGAACAGTTATAGTTGCATCAGCTCATTAGACTCTGAACTGCTCTGGTAATTGGATTGTGTGGATTCTTTTTGGTCTGTGACTTTCAGAATATAGTGAACATTTTAGAGAAAATGATTCTTGATTATGAATCCCAGACAATCTCCTAATTCCTCAGAGCTATAAGCAGTAGCTATAAATGTATTTCTCAGATGAAGTGGGCATTAGGAATTCTAATTACAGGCTTCACGTTTTGCTAATCACTTTCTGGTTGCCAATATTGTAGTTAGAGAGCCAGTGTTGAGAGCAGCAAACAACAGCAATAAATAAATAATAGGAACACACATTTATAACAATTAATTCCACCCACCGCCCCATAATTAGTTATGACCAAAAGAAAACAGACTCAGTCACTGGCACATGTTTTACTACACACACCACGGAAATACGAGGGTAAGTCAATTATTTTCCGCAAAGCAGTTATAAAATTTTATTGTAATCAAATAGTAAAAATACAAGAACATGATTTTTCGACATAGTCTCCTTGCGTTCGTTTCAACGCATTTGGTACAAGCTTCCTGATGCCCTCATAAAAGAAAGTTCTCGGTTGACCTGCATTCCAGGAATGCACCGCTTCTTTCACTGCTTCATCCGAAGCAAATCGACGGCCCCTTAATGCCTGTGGACCAAACAAGTGATAGTCAGAAGGGGCAAGATCGGCACTATGTGGAGGATGAACCAGTACTTCAAATTTGAGTTTCTGGAGCGTTTCAGCAATGTGGGTATCAGTATGTGGACGGTATTGTCGTGCAACGACACAACACCTTTTCACAGCAATCCTCGGCGTTTGCTTCGAATTGCAGGCTTTAGCCTGGCAGTAAGTGTCTCACTGCAACGTGCACTATTTATTGTTGTGTTTCCGTCCCCATAATGTTCCAGTACTGGACGTTGTGCGTCCCAAAAAACCGTAAACATCAGTTTTCCTGCAGGTGGTTGGGTCTTGAACTTTTTTTGCGCGGCGAATTTGGATGTTTCCATTCCATACTCCACAGTTTACTAACCGGCTCGTAATGATGGATCCATGTTTCGTCACCAGTAATGATCCTGTGTAAGAAGTTGTCCCCTTCGTTACCATAGCGATCCAAATCTTTTTTGCAAATGTCCAAACGCGTTTGTTTATGCAACTGTGTGAGTTGTTCTGGAACCGATTTTGCACACACTTTACGAAACCCATGTCTGTTGTGGATGATTTCGTAGGTAGAACCGTGACTAATTTGCAGACGATGTGCCAATTCGTAAATAGTTAATCGTCTGTCTAAGGGAATCATTTCACGTGAACGATCAATGGTTTCTTCATTTGTGGCGGTAAACGGTTGTCCGGCTCCTTCGTCGTGCGTAACATTTGCGCGACCATTTCAGAATTTTTCAATCCATTCGTAAACACTCCATTGTGGAAAAACACTGTTCCCGTACTGTACCGAAAGTCTTCGATGAATTTTGGCCCCTTATACGCCTTTTGACCACAAAAAAACGAATCACTAAATGTTGCTTTTCTTTGGTGCAAATAGACAGCGGAACAGCCATGACTAACAGCACGGCAGCGATAACGAAACTAACCTAGTAGCTTGAAAATTGCAAAGATGTAACAATAAATAAACAAAGCATGCGTCATCAACGTGAAACGGCAGTACTGCCAGAACAAACAAAAATATGAATAAGTTGCGGATAATAATTGACTTACCCTCATACAAGTCCAGTTCACAAGCCAAAGTCCGCCCCCGTTAAACAGTGACCAGTTGGTGCAACCAAGGGTAGACAGTCAATGATAGAATACTCCAAAATCGGGCACCCGACGGGCGAAGACGACAGATGGTCCGGAACGGGCAAGAGTTCCATGGCGGAGGACAACTGGTCACGGGAAGCGATCGGCGGCGCGTGACCCAGGGAGGCGCCCGGTGGTTGCAGCGACGCGTCCAATGCGGGCGGCGCCGGCGGGAGAACAGGCGGTGGCGGCGGCGGCGGCGGCGGCGGCGGCGGCGGCGGCGCGTCGCCATGGGGCAAAATGGAAGGCAGCGTCGGTAACACCTGGGGCTGAGTCGAGCCAGTAGATGGGTCCCCAGGGCGCTGACCGGACGGCACCGTCGCTGAAAGCAGACGGGGAGCGGCAGAACCCGTGCGACGACAGAGGCGCAGCTGATTGAGATGCCGACGCACCTCACCAGTGGCCCCCAAAACCAGATACATAGCGCGGCCGAGACAGTGAAGAATGCGCCCTGCGAGCCAACGCCGTGAACCTCGATAGTTGCGATAGTATACAACGTCGCCTGGGGCAAAAGCAGGTGTCTGCCGCTGCACAGGAACCCGATGCGGCGGATGTAGCAAAGACATCAAGGTGCGATGAGGGCGACCGTGCAACAACTCAGCCGGCGAGCGACCATCTCGGGGCTGAGAGCGATACGTGGACAAAAAGAACAATAACGCCTCCTCCCGAGAATGAGACTCTTTCAACTTCAACATCTGTGACTTGAAAGTCCTGACCAAACGTTCAGCGGCACCGTTTGACTGCGGCGAAAACGGCGCGGACGTCAGATGTTGAATACCATTGGCCTTGCAGAATGACTGAAATTCTGCGGATATGAATTGTGGGCCATTGTCGGAAACAATAGTCTGTGGAAGACCTTCAATGCAAATGATAGCGGATAACGCTTGGATGGAGGCAGAGGACGTCGTGGAAGACATCCGGACAACAAAAGGAAAATTACTGCAGGCATCGACCAGAACCAACCATCGAGCATTCCAGAATGGACCAGCAAAATCGATGTGTAAGCGTTGCCAAGGGGAAGTGGCTTTTGGCCATGCAAAGAATTTCCGCGGTGGTGCGGATTGTTGTTCGGCACACGCCATGCAAGAAGAGCACATATTCGTAATCGCAGCATCGATTCCGAACCAAGTACAGTGCTGACGAGCAAGTTGTTTCGTTCTCATTATACCCCAATGTCCGTGGTGGAGAAGCCGTAAGACAGAGGACTGTAACGAACGTGGGACCACGACCCTGGACTGATCATTATCAGAACGCAACAGCAAAACACCATGTCGAACAAAAAGTCTCTCCTTGTGAGCAAAAAATCTGCGAACCAACGGATCCCCGATCCATGACTTGGACAAGGGCCATTGCGTAGCAACAAAACGCAGAACGGTAGCAAGGACAGGGTCTGCAGCTGTGGCTGCAGCTACACGACGAAAATCAATCGGAAACGATTCGACCACGTCATCGGTTTCCGCACCAATGAACATGCAAGCAAGTTCGGAGGAATCGAATGCTCTATCCTCAGCAACAGGCAAACAGGACAACGCATCGGCGTTTCCGTGCTTAGCAGTGGACCGTAAAAGATATCGTAGCGGTACTGCGAGAGGAAAATAGACCAGCGAATGAATTTCTGCGCTGTACGTGGAGGTACAGGCTTGCTCGGATGAAAAAGCGACGTCAAAGGTTTGTGGTCTGTGATGATGGTAAAGTGACGACCATAGAAGAAATCATGGAACTTAGTAACACCAAACACGAGAGCCAAAGCTTCTTTCTCTATCTGTGAATAATTTCTTTGCGCAGACGAGAGCAATTTGGACGCAAAGGCAATAGGGCGATCGTGCGAACCATCTTTGTGCTCAAGCACAGCACCGATCCCGAAATCCGATGCATCCACCATCAACAAAAGGGGTTTCTGGGGATCGAATGGCGAAAGGCAAGTATTGGAAAGCAACACCGATTTCAACTGGCGAAAGGCGCGTTCGCATTCCGTCGTCCAGACGAACGGAACACCTTTATGCTGTAAGCAACGAAGCGGAACTGAAATGGAAGAGGCGTTGCGCACATATTTATGGTAGTAATTGATTTTTCCCAGCACACTCCGTAGCTGCTTCAAATTCTGCGGCGAAGGCAAGTCCTGTATGGCACGGAGGTGCTCTGGACTAGGATGTATGCCTTGGGAGTTGAGTACGTGTCCCAAATAGGGTAAGTCACGAGCAAAAAACACACATTTGTCCTTCCGCAAGCGAAGACCATTTTGTCGCAAGACCTGAAATAATGTTCTGAGATTGGCTAAATGTTCTTCTTCCGTCTTTCCGGAGATCACAA
The DNA here is from genome assembly GCF_023864345.2 of Schistocerca serialis cubense. Taxonomy (NCBI): domain Eukaryota; kingdom Metazoa; phylum Arthropoda; class Insecta; order Orthoptera; family Acrididae; genus Schistocerca; species Schistocerca serialis. Next base: position 166,557,444 of record NC_064638.1, on the reverse strand, counting down.
TATCGTCCAGATAGTTTGCTTCAGTAGGGACCGATGCACAAACAGTTTGTAGATGTTGCTGAAACAATGCAGGGGCAGATGCACACCCAAATGGCAATCGTTTGAATCGGTACAAACCAAGATGCGTGTTAACCACCAAAACGCGCTGGGATTCTTCGGCCACCAGTATTTGCAAGTACGCATCTGCTAGGTCCAACTTCGAAAAATATGTATCTGGGCACAGTTTGTCGAAAAGATCTTCCGGGCAGGGTAAAGGAAAAGTTGCAGTCACTAGTTGTGGATTCACTGTTGCCTTGAAGTCCACGTAAAGTCTCAATTTTCCGGAAGGCTTTTGCAAAATTACTAAGGGTGATGCCCAAAGAGAAGCCTGCACACATTCAATTACACCTTGTGATTCCAAATCGTATAATGTTCTAGCGACCTCATCACGCAATGCGTGGGGAACATTGCGTGCTCTGAAAAATTTCGGTTGCACGTTTACTTTCAGTTCCAAATGTGCTTTATAGTTCTTAGCGCAACCGAGGCCCGGTGCAAAAATGTCTGCAAATTCTTCACATAGACGAGAAACACTGTCTGAAGGCACAGTCTGATTCACTGATAAGACCTGGTTGACTATAGACAAGTTAAGCAACTGAAACATATCGAAACCAAACAAGTTCACTGCAGAAGAAGAACGAAGGACGTACAATGACACAAGTTTTGTTTGTCCCTTGTATGTTGCAAGAAGGCTGCACTGTCCTAACACAGGGATTGCTTGTCCTGAATAACTACTGAGCTTAACATTTGTGGCACGCAACAGAGGTGTGCCCAGCTGTTTGTACGTGTCTTGATTGATCAAGGAAACTGCAGCTCCGGTATCGAGTTGGAATGGTATCACGTTGCCATTCATGTCCAAGTCTACAAAAAGTTTATTGTCCTGCTGACGACAAGAGCGACTGTCTCGTGCAATGTGAACTGACACTGGTACAGAATCACTTGCGACTTGACGGGATTTCCGGCAATGTCGACGCACACTATTCGTGGGACAAACACAGTCACTGTTAGAGAGAGTGGCACTGGGCGGAGTGGAATGAACTACATGAATTTTCATGGGCAAAGGTTCACGAGCCTGAGTATTCTGGGTTCGATTCCGATTCCGGCGCGAAGCAAAGGGCCTGGAATGGTTGTGAGTGTCCGTTCTGAGCTTTTTCTTGAAAACACTTTGAACATGTCCTTTTTTATTACAGAAAAAGCAAATAGTCTGGCGTGACGGGCAATTCTTACGCGAATGTCTAGTAGCACACCGCGGGCAAGATTTTAGCACTGCATTTGCTTGCTGGCGCGGCACACATGGTTGAGAGCTTGGCAGCACCTGCGCGGACGGACGCGAGGGCTGTTTACCGTTCCGAGCAGCGTGCCCGGCGGGCCGGTTAATGTGACACACGGCCGGTGAAGTTTCAAATGATTCCTGAGCAAAGTCAAGTGTGTCCTGCCGATCCAATATGTCTATCACTTGTTGATGGGAGGGATTGACTAGTTTCAAAATCTGTTCCCGTATACGAATATCAGAAACGTTCTGTGCAATTGCATCACGTATCATAATATCTGAATAAGGGAGTCCACATTGACACTCAAAAGCACAATCCCTAGTAAGGTCTTGCAAGGTTGCAACCCACTCCCTATTAGTCTGACCAGCCGTACGTTCTGTACGAAAGAACGTATACCGTTTGGCAACTACATTGACTGATTCTTTGAAATATGCATCTAATGCAGACAAAATTTCGTCGTAGGGCAGAGTTGCTACGTCGCATTGGGGAAATAATTTCACTATCACATGGTACGTCTGGACGCCTACGGCGGAAAGGAGAAAAGGCTGCCGCTCATTACCTTGAATTCTGTAGGCGGCGAGATGGAATCCAAATTGGCGTGACCACTCCGTCCAGCTTTACAGTGCCGCATCAAAAGGATGAAAAGGTGGTGCAACTGCGTGTTGTGGCTGCGGGAGCGATGGAGCGGCGGCCGCCGCATCGTGTTGCATTGCATGTTGACCCTGGAGGAGCTGTCCAAGGGCATCCAGCAAGGCCTGCGTCTGCTGATTCTGTAAGCGATAAAATTCGGACAGTACATCTGGAGATTGTGGCGAAGCCATGACACAAGTAAATCAGAGAGTAGAGTTACTAGCGCGAAATCCTCGTCGCCAAGTTATTGTGACTTGGCAAGACAGCCAAGCCACTAGGAGATAGCCGAAAGGCACGCGTTTAAGCTCACGCAGGCTGGCGTGAGGTCTGGAACAGTTAAAGGAACTGAGTCTAGTAAAAAAAGTACAGAGCTTATGGAATACTTAACTTTAATCCATAATTTGTGAACATCGGTCTGACGGTACATGCATCACAAGATAAATAGCAAATTATAATGGCGCCTTGCTAGGTCGTAGCAATTGACATAGCTGAAGGCTATGCTAACTATCGTCTCGGCATATGAGAGCGTAATTTGTCTGAACCATCGCTAGCAAAGTCGGCTGTATAACTGGGGCGAGTGCTAGGAAGTCTCTCTAGACCTGTCGTGTGGCGGCGCTCGGTCTGCAATCACTGATAGTGGCGACACGCGGGGCCGACGTATACTACCAGACCGGGACCGATTTAAAGGCTACCACCTAGCAAGTGTGGTGTCTGGCGGTGACACCACACTAGGCGCTTCAGTCCGGAACCAAGTGACTGCTACGGTCGCAGATTCGAATCCTGCCGTGGGCATGGATGTGTGTGATGTCCTTAGGTTAATTAGGTTTAAGTAGTTCTAAGTTCTAGGGGACTGATGACCTCAGATAAGTTCCATAGTGCTCAGGGCCATTTGAACCATTTGAATCTCAGCATCGCGACCGTAGCTCACACCTCGTCACGAGTTATGATTCTCTTAAGGAATATCTCGTTCTCATTTGCGCGATCCAGAATCTCTTCACAGACTGCGCTTGGTGTGTCTTTGTAGAGGTTTTCTTGAATTTCACGCAAAATTTAATGCAGACGCGTTGCTCATCTAGCTCTTCCATCTCGAAATTTGTAAACTACGACACAAATTTCTACCCAACGCAGCACTGAACAATAACTAAAAGACGTACAACAATGACAGTTCCTGCAGTCACACATTAAACACAAGCGTGTGCAGGAATGACAACCACATTTCGCTCCAACATACCATTGACGAGAAATTACGAATATTCCGTAATTTTTAACAGATCTCATATACCGTAAAAAATTGCCGATCACAATATTTAAACATACACTAATGGTACAACACGTTAGGACCACCAGCTTAACAGAATGATGATCGGCCTTTAGAACGGAGCACTGCAGAAATTGGCTTGTGCCCTTGCCACGATGCATGTTTCGATAAATGTTGCGCTGGATGAAGATGTATTTGGAAACGACTATAGATCACGTGTAACAAGAAGTGTAATCCATCCGAACAGCCGACACGTTTCTCTTGAGACTTGGTCTAGTCTGTCTGATCACGTGCCACTATAATCGTAATTTATGACGTCGCTGAGTGTTCGTGGGAATACTTAGCGGTCGTCTACTGCGGTGCTTCAACAATGTACTCTGAATGCTGCTCTCTGAAACACTTGTGCCTGACCATTATTGTATTCAGATCCACCACAGGTGGCCACCTGTCCTGCTACACAGAGCGGGCAATCCTCCGACTTTCACGTTACACTGAATGCTGCTCTCTGAAACACTTGTGCCCGACCATTATTGTATTCAGATCCACCACAGATGGCCACCTGTCCTGCTACACAGAGTGGGCAATCCTCCGACTTTCACGTTCTGTGTTGAGGCGTGTAAGTCAAACACCTTGTCGCCTTATGGTTTCACCGTCTTTGGGGATAAGTAGGCTAGTCACGACAGTAACACGCGGACAGCCGACCAGTTTCGCCGTTAGTGGCATGCTCGTTTCCAGGCGCCGGGCCATAATAACCTGCCATTTGTCAGAATGCATGTTATTTTAGACTGCGGGCAACCGCAGCCGTACTTAATTTTCCTGTAAGCAGTATCTATCTTACGCCTAGTGAGATAAGCCTCTACATCCTTACATTTGTCCTCTAGCCATCCCTGCTTAGCCATTTTGCACTTCCTGTCGATCTCATTTTTGAGACGTTTGTATTCCTTTTTGCCTGCTTCATTTACTGCATTTTTATATTTTCTCCTTTCACCAATTAAATTCAATATTTCTTCTGTTACCCAAGGATTTCTACTAGCCCTCGTCTTTTTACCTACTTGATCCTCTGCTGCCTTCGCTACTTCATCCCTCAAAGCAACCCATTCTTCTTCTACTGTATTTCTTTCCCCCATTCCTGTCAATTGTTCCCTTATGCTCTCCCTGAAACTCTGTACATCCTCTGGTTCTTTCAGTTTATCCAGGTCCCATCTCCTTAAATTCCCACCTTTTTGCAGTTTCTTCAGTTTTAATCATTGTGGTACGTTCTCATTAACGAAGTATTCATAGCAATCCCCACTATTTTCCTTCTCTAAATCATGGGATCGACGGCAGAATAAAAATGAAGCTGGCATGAAAATTTGCCTGCCACGTTTGAGTTTTGTAAGTAAAACTACAGAAAATTTTGAAAGAATGGGTAGCGGTAACTAAAAGTAGGTGAGCGAAAATACGTGAGAAGACCGTTACTAGTTGCTTTTAGGAGGACTTTATTTATGTATGTGTCTGAACGCAGTAACAGATGTGAGGTTTCTGGGAGACTCTTATAATGTCGATGGTCAAATTTACGGAACATGTGGTAAGGCATTGATAAATACGGAAGTCTGCAGGCTCTCGCGTCTATTGTCACTGAAGGTAAAACCATCTAGATTCGTTTCCACGTCTTGTTCCTCTTCAGATTTCTTTTTATATAATCGATACTTCGCTCAGTCTGGTGTGAAGTTCTTCAGGATCTTCTGATGCTGCTGGTTAGCTCAATGCTGTTGGAAAGAGAGTGACGAACAATCAAGGTCATAAAGTGTGAGAAAATAAATAAAATTAACGATATAAGAAGATAGGAGAATTAAATCAAGAAAACTGCTATGTTAAATCTGTGTGGGATGAAGGAACTCGAACTATTTACCGGAAAACGGGGGGTCTATTGGGGTCTATTCTCAAGAAAATCGCTAGGTGCTTGTGGAATTTTATATAACTACATAAAGATTAAACTGTTTGTCTTGAAGACATTCCCTAAAAAAGAAAAAAAAACATGCCAATAGTTTTAGTACGTATTATTCTCTGTCCCGAACGATAGGGTGGATTGTACCTGGTCGACACTTTGTACAGCCCGAATAACAAGAGAGAAAGAATTAGAGCAGAGGGATTGCAGTTGGCAATATCTAGGAAAGGATTTCCAATTCCGGTGTTTGCCTTGCAATCAAGGAAAATCTTCCAAAAATTTTATAAGTAGGGAGGGAAGAAGGGAAGGAAAACTGGGTTTAATTTCCTTTTATTAGAAGTCGGAAGATTAGTGCTAATTTTAACTTCTTTCCGAGATCTTACGTCTCAGGCATTAAAAACAAGGCCAAGCATATGTGTGAGTCTAACAGAGTAAATTCGATGACTTATCTCGTTAGAGCATCGTGGATATTCTTAAAGAGATGAACCATAACTGCTTTTCTATGACCAGCAGGTGTTCAGAATGAATAAGAAACGCCATGCATGCAGTTGTATATGTTTGGGCACTTTAAATAACATTTTTTATTTTGAGTAAATCGTAAGCTCATTTATGAGGAACCAGACAATTTTTATTTCTGGCACCTAACCCTCCGTGACAGCAAGGGGCAATAAAAGCTGATTATGGGGACATGTTTTGCTTCTTTGGTTACGTGTGGTAAGCTCCTCCTGTTGACGAGAATTTCTTAGAATTACCCCTCCCCTTGATGATGAAATGCGTGAAGTTTTACGACTCAGTTCGCGTGCGCGTTTTTATTTTCTTCGGCACTTGTGTCCTGTTAATCCTCATGAGAGCCAGCCGCTGACTCGTAATCGTGTGCGGTGTTCGCTGAACAGCCTGTGGTTGTTCCCTGAGGGCCCAATTACTGCAGCGGATACGTTTAACGCCGACGCATTTGGAACGCTGCAACATCGCTTCGACAGATTAATTCGGTTGGTGACGCAGTGTTTGCGCAGCTTCTGCCTTTAAATCTCTTGCTTCATGACGTTCAGGCAATGATGCTTGCCTCACCAAGTGACGCCACGTTTACGGCTGTGCTTTGTCGTAACGTCGGCGGTGGGGAAGTCAGAGGACCGTTAAATTTCCACTTCGTTCGACCATAACTACTGATTTCTAACTACAAGTCATTATGAACGAGAAGCAAATGGAATGAATTAAATGCAGTCAGATGTAATGAATGCGTTAGTGGGGATCAAATTAGTGAAGATTCAGTGAAGGTAATGTCAGTGCAAAACGATCAGAAATTCTGAACCTGCAGTACACTGAATATGTAGTTACAATTGAAAAGTTTTTGCCAGACCTGCACTTGTACACTGCTTTCATATTTATATGGGTTCTTAAGTGAATCCTATCCGCAACAGAATCTTCAGGTTTTCGGCAATTCGGGTAGTGTGAGTGTCAGGACAAATGAAGAAACGTATTACTTACTTATTTGTAAAACTCAAGTCGTTGTCACATCCATGACAGTAGAGAATTATAAGCACACATCGAGACGTTTCGTCAGGCACTCTTGTTGCACACTGTTTGTGTATGTGAGTTCGGAAAAGGTTTGGGAGAGTGTAAGGGGGGGGGGGGAGGGGTGAATTAATTGATATCGTTACACTCCACTATGTATCCTGCTCTGACACGCGGGAATCTGACGAAGACCACGATGCGGTCCAGGGAACTCTTCACAAAGGTCATCCGACTGAAGTGCTCGGGGTCACAAATATCGTAAGTGCAACCATTCACTGGTAAATCACTTATCGCTCGTGATAAGTTTCGTACTGGTATAGCTCTCATGGTATGTACCACAACTACATATACATGATCACTGTGGAATTCAAGTGCTTGACAGTGGTCTAGGGGAAGCGTCTTTGATTCATATTCAAAACGTCTTCGGTCCCGGGTTCGATCCCCGCCACTGCATAAATTTTGATAAATAATCAGCATTGGCGGCCGAAGACTTCCGGCATAAGAAGTCAGCCTCATTCTGCCAACGGCCTTGTCAAAGAGGGCGGAGGAGCAGATAGAGGTTCAGGGCACTCTCTTGTCCTAGGGGTGGGAAATTGCCCCTAAAGGCGGAAGAATCAGCAATGATCAACGACATGAGGATGCAGAAGGCAATGGAAACCACTGCATTAAAGACACGTAACGTGTATCCACAGGACATGTGGCCTGTAATTGAAGAAGTGTCATGATGATCTCTCCATTGGCAAAAGATTCCGGAATAGTCGCCCATTCGGATCTCCGGGAGGGGACTGCCAAGGGGGAGGTTACCATGAGAAAAAGATTGAATAATCAACGAAAGGATAACGTTCTACGAGTCGGGGCGTGGAATGTCAGAAGCTTGAACGTGGTAGGGAAACTAGAAAATCTGAAAAGGGAAATGCAAAGGCTCAATCTAGATATAGTAGGGGTCAGTAAGTGAAGTGGAAGGAAGACAAGGATTTCTGATCAGATGAGTATCGGGTAATATCAACAGCAGCAGAAAATGGTATAACAGGTGTAGGATTCGTTATGAATAGGACGGTAGGGCAGAGGGTGTGTTATTGTGAACAGTTCAGTGACTGGGTTGTTCTAATCAGAATCGACAGCAGACCAACACCGACAACGATAGTTCAGGTATACATGCCGACGTCGCAAGCTGAAGATGAACAGATAGAGAAAGTGTATGAGGATTTGAAAGGGTAATGCAGTATGTAAAGGGGGACGAAAATCTAATAGTCATGTGCGACTGGAATGCAGTTGTAGGGGAAGGAGTAGAAGAAAAGGTTACAGGAGAATATGGGCTTGGGACAAGGAATGAAAGAGGAGAAAGACTAATTGAGTTCTGTAACAAGTTTCAGCTTGTAATAGCGAATACCCTGTTCAAGAATCACAAGAGGAGGAGGTATACTTGGACAAGGCCGGAAGATACGGAAGATTTCAATTAGATTACATCATGGTCAGACAGAGATTCCGAAATCAGATACTGGATTGTAAGGTGTACGCAGGAGCAGATATAGACTCGGATCACAACATAGTAGTGATGAAGAGTAGGCTGAAGTTCAAGACATTAGTCAGGAAGAATCAATACGCAAAGAAGTGGGATACGGAAGTACTAAGGAATGACGAGATACGTTTGAAGTTCTCTAACGCTATAGATACAGCAATAAGGAATAGCGCAGTAGGCAGTACAGTTGAAGAGGAATGGACATCTCTAAAAAGGGCCATCACAGAAGTTGGGAAGGAAAACATTGGTACAAAGAAGGTAGCTGCGAAGAAACCATGGGTAACAGAAGAGATACTTCAGTTAATTGATGAAAGGAGGAAGTACAAACATGTTCCGGGGAAATCAGGAATACAGAAACACAAGTCGCTGAGGAATGAAATAAATAGGAAGTGCAGGGAAGCTAAGACGAAATGGTTGCAGCAAAAATGTGAAGACATCGAAAAAGATATGATTGTCGGAAGGACAGACTCAGCATACAGGAAAGTCAAAACAACCTTTGGTGACATTAAAAGCAACGGTGGTAACATTAAGAGTGCAACGGGAATTCCACTGTTAAATGCAGAGGAGACAGCAGATAGGTGGAAAGAATACATCGAAAGCCTCTATGAGGGTGAAGATTTGTCTGATGTGATAGAAGAAGAACCAAGAGTTGATTTAGAAGAGATAGGGGATCCAGTATTAGAATCGGAATTTAAAAGAGCTTTGGAGGACTTACGGTCAAATAAGGCAGAAGGGATAGATAACATTCCATCAGAATTTCTAAAGTCATTGGGGGAAGTGGCAACAAAACGACTATTCACGTTGGTGTGTAGAATATATGAGTATGGCGATATAGACTTTCGGAAAAGCATCATCCACACAATTTCGAAGAAGGCAAGAGCCGACAAGTACGAGAATTATCGCACAATCAGCTTAACAGCTCATGCATCGAAGCTGCTTACAAGAATAATATACAGGAGAATGGAAAAGAAAATTGAGAATGCGCTAGGTGACAATCAGTTTGGCTTTAAGAAAAGTAAAGGGACGAGAGAGGTAATTTTGATGTTACGGCTAATAATGGGAGCAAGGCTAAAGAAAAATCAAGACACTTTCATAGGATTTGACGACCTGGAAAAAGCGTTCGACAATATAAAATGGTACAAGCTGTTCGAGATTCTGAAAAAAGTAGGGGTAAGCTATAGGGAGAGACGGGTCATATACAATATGTACAACGACCAAGAGGGAATAATAAGAGTGGACGATCAAGAACGAAGTGCTCATATTAAGAAGGATGTAAGACAAGGCTGTAGCCTTTCGCCCCTACTCTTCAATATGTACATCGAGGAAGGAATGATGGAAGTAAAAGAAAGGTTCAGGAGTGGAATTAAAATACAAGGTGAAAGGATATCAATGATACGATTCGCTGATGACATTGCTATCCTGAGTAAAAGTGAAGAAGAATTAAATGATCTGCTGAACGGAGTGAACAATCTAATGAGTACACAGTATGGGTTGAGAGTAAATCGGAGAAAGACGAAGGTAATGAGAAATAGTAGAAATAAGTACAGCGAGAAACTTAACATCAGGATTGATGGTCACGAAGTCAATGAAGTTAAGGAATTCTGCTACCTAGGCAGTAAAATAACCAATGACGGACGGAGCAAGGAGGACATCAAAAGCAGACTCGCTATGGCAAAAAAGGCATTTCTGGCCAAGAGAAGTCTACTAATATCAAATACCGGCCTTAATTTGAGGAAGAAATTTCTGAGGATGTACGTCTGGAGTACAGCATTGTATGGGAGAGAAACATGGACTGTGGGAAAACCGGAACAGAAGAGAATCGAAGCTTTTGCGATGTGGTGCTATGGACGAATGTTGAAAATTAGGTTGACTGATAAGGTAAGGGAGAGGAGGTTCTCAGCAGAATCGGAGAGGAAAGGAATATGTGGAAAACACTGATAAGGAGAAGGGACAGGATGATAGGACATCTGCTAAGACATGAGGGAATGACTTCCATGGTACTAGAGGGAGCTGTAGAGGGCAAAAACTGTAGGGGAAGACAGAGATTGGAATACGTCAAGCAAATAATTGAGGACGTAGGTTGCAAGTGCTACTCTGAGATGAAGAGGTTAGAAGAGGGTAAGAGGTTAGCACAGGAAAGGAATTCGTGGCGGGCCGCATCAAACCAGTCAGTAGACTGATGACCAAAAAAAAAAAAGAAGATTCATGACAAGTATTGCTACAAGAAATAGAGACAGAGTCCAGCTAATACAATGTCGACAAGGATGAGGCTCTGTGAGCTAAAGCATGAATGACGGAGTTGAAGTCGCGATTTTGCGGTGTCTGCATAGTGTCCTGTAGCGAAGAGGCTGCATGTGCAAGTGGGCTGTGTATTGCAGCGGCAGAGGGCGCTTGTGGTACCGATCCGCTGAAGTCGTGGCTTAGTGGGTACGCTTCACTGGGTCTGCCGGATACTGAGCGACTACTGTCACTGTCCGACGGAAGCTTGCTAAATCCGTTGCCAACTTAAGGGCGCCCATGGGGTGCTATCGATATGTGATATGCGATACCACACAATGAAACTGTGAGAACGAGAGAAATTTGGGTGAATGTAGGTAGTAGTCAATTCAGTGCGTAGCTTATAGTAAATATTATTGTCATGTGCGTCCGTTTCTGCGCCGCACACCTTGTGCTCTACCTGTGATTCTGTTTTCTATTTGTACGCCGTGGAACTAGTCTAGTGGAAAAAAAACAGTCAGTGTGACAACATTGTCTTACTGTCCGGGAGCTTTACCTACCCATACCGTGACGCTGACTCGAAACTACTTGGCAAGGCGCTATGATACCATGGATACGAGATGCGTCACTGGTAATGATATCATCATTATGTCGTTCCTGGCCCCTCGCAGTAGGCATGACGGCAGAGAATCTTAAGATGGCCGTCACAATCAGTAATAATTGAATGATAATCAAATCAAGACCCTGCGCGGCCGACAGCCATTGATATACATCAACGGGGACAGTTGAAAATGTGTAGTCCGACTGGGACTCGAACCCCGGATCTCTTGCTTACATGGCAGACGCTGTATCCATCTGAGCCACCGAGGGCGCAGACGAGAGTACGACTGCAGGAAATTATCCATTGCACGCTACCCGTGAGACCCACATTCCCAACCTAATGTCCACACACTACATTCGTAGTGCCCCTACCCATTACACTCATTACTCGCGGCAGACAGTCTTACCGAGTCGCGTAAGAGTTCTGGCAATACGTGTCCACCCGCTCAGAACAAGAAGGTCAATGGCCGGCTAGCCTTAATTATACGAAGATGGTATCTGCTCTTTCGGATATGTCCGAAAGAACAGGTACCATCTTCATATCAGTAATAATTGGAGAACGTATCGGATTTTAGGAAGATACGACGAGGAGAAAATGCTGTTGGGTAATAGAAGCTGAATTAATGGACACATGTTGTCGCTGGTAGAGAACTTGTAATTCAATGAATATGACAATGATGCCGCAGAGCTCATAAAGCCTGATGCGTCCAATGGTTCCCTCGGGGATGAGTGGATTTGTTTTAGGGTCAGATTGTAATTCTCCAGACGAAATGATGAGACATGCAACTCCAGTGACCTCATAATAAATTCCTTATTCGTATATAATTTATATTAAGTTCTTTTTGTCGAGCCGACCTCTATGGCCGAGAGGTTCTAGGCCCTTCAGGCTGGAAGCGCTAACCGCTAGGTCGCAAGTTCGAATCCAGCCTTGGGCATGGGTGTGTGTGTGTGTGTGTCTGTGTGTTGTCCTTGGGTTAGTTAGGTTTAAGTAGCTTTAAGTTCAAGGGGACTGATGATCTCGGATGTTAAGTCCCATAGTGCTCAGAGCCATTTGAACCATTTCTTCTTGTCGAACTTTTGTGCTTGTGTCACGACATAGCGATGAAATGTAATACGCTGTTAACATCGTATGTAACATGGAGAGTAGGGTGACTAGGTTACATCTACGTCTACAAATATACTCCGCAAGCCACTTTGCGATGTGAGGCTGGGGGTCACTTGCCCGCTTTCCTGTCCCAGTTGCGAGTAATTCGTGTTAAGAACAATTGCTGGTAAGCCTCTGTGTAGTCTCGAATCTCTGTAGTTTTGGCTTCATGGTATTTTAGCGGTATATACATTGGAGGAGGCAATATATTTGTCGACTCTTCTAGGAACGCACGCCCTCGGAACTTCAATAATAAAATGCACGGTGATGCAAAACGCCTCTCTTGCAGCATCTGCCATTGAAGTTGGTCGTCTCTGTGTCGCTTTCACGCTTACTAAATGAACATGTAACTAAACGTACATCTTTATTTCTATCTTCATTACTTTATCTATCAGTCCTATCTGGTACGCATCCAATACCGACGAGCAATATTCAAGTATTGGTCAAACGACTCTATAGTAAGCTACTTCCTTTGTTGGGGGACTACATTTTGACCATTCTTCCAATGGATCTCAGTCTGGCATCTGCCTTAGTAGCGATTATTTCTATGTGTTCGTTCCATTTCAGATCTCTCCTTAAGGACACATCTAGATATTTTGTAGGGAGCGCATTGTGCTCATGTTGGAGCTATCTAGATATTTGTAAAACAATAAACTGATAGCCAAGATCGCAGGAATTCTTTTTATTCCATGATTACTGGTTTCGGCGAAACTAAAGCCGTCATCATCGGATGTTCTAGCCTGTATGTGTCCTAATATCCGATGATGGCGATTTTAGTTTCGCCGAAACCGGTAATCGTGGAATAAAAAGAATTCCTGTGATCTTGGCTACCAGTTCATTGTTTTAGTTCTAGATATTTTATGGAAGTAACTGCTTTCGGTAATTGTTCTGCAATTGTGTGACCATACGATGAAGGTTTTTTTTCCTATGTTTTCCCAGTAAGTTACATTTGTTTATGTTTAGGGTCAGCTGCTACTCCCTGCGCCAAACGTCGAACCTCTGAGATCTTCCTGCATTTCACTACTGTTTTCTAGAGTCCCAAATTCTCTATATACAATAGCATCATCTGCGAAAAATCTCACGGAGCTTACAACGCTATCTATTGGGTCATTGATATATATTGTGAAAAGTAATAGTCTAGAGCACTACCCTGGTACACGTCCGAAGGTACTTTTACGTCTGAAGACTTCTATCAGTTCAGAATGATATGCTGTATTCTGTTTGGTAGAAACTCTTGAGTCCAATGACATAGTTAATCTGGTGTTCTGTACACTCTAACATTGTTCATTAGACGGCGTACGGAACTGTATCTGTTTCCCCGCGGGGGTTCGAGTCCTCCCTCAGGCATGGATGTGTGTGTTTGTCCTTAGGATAATTTAGGTTAAGTCCCATAAGATTTCACACTCATTTGAACATTTGATTTTGGAACTGTATCGAGTGCCTTCCGGAAGTCAAGGAAGCGTGTATCTACTGCTTTTTGAGCCTTGTAGTCTGCCGCTGGTAGCTGAGTGGTCAGCGCGACGGAATGTCATGCCTAACGGCCCGGGTTCGATTCCCGGCTAGGTCGAAGATTTTCTCCGCTCGAGGACTGGGTGTTCTGTTGTCTTTATCATCATCATTTCATCCCCATCGACACGCAAGTCGCCGAAGTGGCGTCAACTCGATAGACTTGCACCAGGCGAACGGCCTACCCGACGGGAGACCCTAGCCACACGACATTTCCATTTTGAGCCTCGTAGACGAACAGAGCGAGATGGGTTTCACACGATCATTGTTTCCGGAACCCATCTTCGTTCCTAAAGAGGAGCTTTTCGGCCTCCAGAAATGTTACACATGTTCCAAAATTCTACAACTTATCGAAGTCAGAGATATAAGCGCATCTGTTCAACGGCCTTTCTTGATCTTTGCCTTTTTTTCAATCATCGAGATCATTAAACTGCGCCAAGGACCTACGGTATACTGCTGCTAGAAAAGAGGTAGTTTCTTTCGCATACTCTATGCAGAATCGCGTTGATGTCACGTTAAGACCACTTCGCTCTCTCGACCGAGTTACTTCTCTATCCCATGGTCGCTTAATGAATACGTGTGACACATTGGTGAAGGTATACAGTTAAGGAGGAAGTTGGTGGAAAAGAGCGAGTTCATAGTTCTGTAATGTTGGGTAAGTCGAATGAAAGTGCTGTTGTAGGACGAAGGACGCCTCCCCCTGATCACAGAAGCCCTATGCCTACGGGATGGTTTGTCACTGCTGCCGAATAGATAAGTTAAAGTCATAGACTATAAGTATATTATGAAATCATTAAGACTGCTTGGAGAGGGCACAGAAAGCAGCGAGTGAATCACATATGAGTGGATTGACCGTGTATGGCGTGAACAAAGGCCAAAGTGAGACAGCACATCTCAGTCATGCTGGTGTTTGTCCGCAATGGCCAGCCCGTTACTAGAACTGTGCAAATTGTGGAAAGGTTTTAAATGCGTCTGCGTGTGATTTACCCATCGAAGAGTTCTAAAATCCGTCCCAGAGACTATCAAATGTGTCCACAGTGAAATGTAAAGAATTAATTAGCTCTAGGTAAAGCAATAGAGAGAATTTGGAGGTCGAATTTTTTGAAAGGTATAAGACTAAGGGCACAAGCCAATCCCAGATGGCTCAATGCTGGAAGAAAGACACTTGCAGCCATACACTGACGCAATATTACGACGCAGCACAGGCTGGTCGTCTTCTCTCTCTTTTTGATCGCTGCCTAGCCACAGGAAAGCAGGGACGCGTTGGCATGCGGCTTACATGTCATTAATGGAAGAAAGACCACTATAAACTATCCCCCCCCCCCCAATCCAAGCGGCGGGTATAAATACTTGTCTTCCACCGGGTCATTCAGTAGGCGACACTCGTAATGTTGGCCTACACTATGAGATCATTATTGCTTCACTGTTACCCTGACAAGGCTGCCGGTCGGAGGGTCCAGCCGTAAACAATGAGGCCGAGCATCGAACTGAAAGCCTTGCAGCCACCAAGTCACTGGGGTACCTGCCACTTCCAGTCGCCTCCAGCGGGCCACCAAACCCAGGTCCGCTCCCCACAGGTCTACGCCCTGTCACCCACTATAACTGGGGCAGGCTGCTTGCCTCTCAGCAGTCGGCTGTACGTCCCAGGCTGCCACATCAGACCCTTTCGTGACTAAGCCACCATCTGGGATTGCTTACCACACAAGGTTGTGCCATTTCTACCCAGTGCAGAATGCAACGTGTGACGATGTCTTCACTGTAATGACTTGCCGCTAGGGTCAGTGGGTCGAGATCTACTTTCCAGTACTACCAGATACGGGCGTGATCCTGTAACACATTAATAAATGGATTTTACTGCCTCTGAGTGACTGACTCACCACGACTATCCATCGTCGATTAAGGAACACTTGCTCCCGCTGCAGGGGAAAGAACTGTCCTTCATTGCTGCCTGTGATATCAGCTATTTTATGGTGTAGTAATACCTTGCGAAGTACAAGAAGAATAAAATGCGTTATTGTAGAAGTTTGTTCATTGAAAGTTCGTGAAAAAGTTCGTAGCAGAGAAAGAACGCCTGCTTTTAATGATTGCCTGCTTTCATGATCAAGTTAGCATAGCAGCAACCTAGAAGGAATCGAAATAGGCAGTTTCTTTTGAGCACTTACTACAACTTAAAATGTATATTCCAATAAAACGCAATCTTTTGCTTGCTTTCCTACAAATTTTTCTATATATTTCATTAGGGTCACTCACTTCAGGCTGGAACCGCGCTGCTGCTACGGTCGCAGATTCGAATCCCGCCTCGGGCATGGATGTGTGTGATGTCCTTAGGTTGGTTAGGTTTAAGTAGTTCTAAGTCTAGGGGACTGATGACCTCAGATTTTAAGTCCCATAGTGCTTAGAACCATTTTTTAGGGTCGCTCAAAAGGATCCCGTCGCAGTAAAATGAAAACTGATGAAGGGCAAATGACGATGAAGAAGGTGCGGTCCATAACAAACTAAACATTAGAGTGATCTTGGCACACCCTTAGTGACGACAGACATAGTCCGTGCACGCGTTCACCCTCGTGCTGAAGACAGGAATGGAGTCTTCAAAACAAGAGCAGAGTGGTGTAGTTCTTTTCCTAACTGTAGAAGGAGTGTGGGGAACGGATATTCGTTAGAGAATGGAACAAGTGTACGAAGAGCACTGCATGTCCGTTGCTAGGGCAAGACGTTGGCTGACGACACAGATTCTGGAACGCCGTACCCCATTGCCCATACCATTGTCCAACAGGTGGATGCACTCGTTATTGAGGACCGGCGTGTTACGATGGCAGCTATTGTCCCAGGGGTAGGATTGTGCGTCGGAATTACAACGGACACACCGTGCGAGTTTCAGGCCTCGCACTCCTTTTCTGATGCGTTGACTCGTTTTCGTTTTACCGTCTCTGTCTCGTTTCTTTGAATGACGCTAATATAAGACTTGACACGGTCAACTACATGTAGAATCGGGTGCAGAAAAATATCCGCTACCTGTCACAATAAAAGGTTATTTATTAGCCACACGACCGGTTTCGGGCTAGTGCCCATCCTCAGGTGTTTATACATTCATTTACATGTTTATACTGTTGGAGATCAATAAATATGAAGCACCATTATTACAGTTTTGCTGTGGTGACAGTTTTGCCACTTAGTTACACACTTATTGTCATTTTCTCGTGCATATTTCAGTTTCACCAAGTATAGCTTCATATTTCACTATTATGAGGTGCACTCGTGAAATACACTATGTTTACAAAGTGTGACTAATAAAGAAACTTTTATTGTGACTGGTAGCGGATATTTTTCTACACCCGATATAGGAACAGTCACGGAGTTTGACAGCATCCACTATGGATAACATTCATTACATGTAGAATAGCGATCTTAATTTTCTATATATTCACAGAGGGAACATATATAGAATCGACAAACTGTAGGGACGGATTCCTAACTGGAAATGGAGGATAAAAGGTCCCATAAACGTATATCCGGAAATGCATCGTTGCCACGCTAGACAGCAGTGAAGAACGAAAGTTCCTTCGCTCATGTGCCGTCTGTTCCTTGTGTGTCGCGGGCTGCCTGATCGACGCAGCGTACTGTAAGTAGCAGAACGGTCCGGTATTCATGTTTGGATAAAGCCGAGATGGTGTACTCCCAAGCAGACGGAAACTATCGAGAGGTATAACAACCAACCCAAACAGACACAAACAACTTTTTACAAAATTTCAAGCCCTTTTTGGGAGTTTGTGTGATGAAGAGTACTTTCAGACAGACGAATATGGAGGTAGAAGCGGACAGTGCGTGTACCATAATTGGATAATCGGGATCTACAGGATATTGAGACGAACCCTAGTACAAACTCCAAATTTGATGTACGCACAGTCCGCCGCCTCCATGCATGTTCGACTACCTGAAAGGACCCACGATCACACAAACGTCCTGAAAAGGCTTGTTATGTTGTGTGATGTAGTTGGTGTCTATGGGGGTATTTGGTAATTGTTTGGTATAGCCGAGATGTGTGTACTTCATAGTAAATTTAGACAGTGATATGACCGGTTCCGTCTGTGCTAGCAGTCATCTTCAGATGTAACATAAACAGAAAAACTATCGTTCGTACAAGCTGTGGCTGTTTACAATGTGTTCAGTATAAAAAGAAAGGGAGTGACAGAGAGTATAGCATAAAGGTATATGTAGCTCATCACGCATTCTAGAGTCAAATAATGAGTCACGGGAACTACCCTGTGTTCTATGATGCTGCTATTTAAAATGCTTGGCTCTGAGCACTATGGGACTCAACTGCTGAGGTCATTAGTCCCCTAGAACTTAGAACTAGTTAAACCTAACTAACCTAAGGACATCACAAACATCCATGCCCGAGGCAGGATTCGAACCTGCGACCGTAGCGGTCTTGCGGTTCCAGACTGCAGCGCCTTTAACCGCACGGCCACTTCGGCCGGCATTTAAAATGCTTGTTTGTCGCTATGTTAAACAGCAAGGTAACAGAACAAACAGTAGTTTTAATGATTCTGCGCTTGACTGGACAGCATCTGTCGAGTTACATACTCTAAAGATACTTTTATGGCACGTTCTCTGCCATTTTTTTATATTGTACAACAGAAAGAGCTGTAAACAGAAAGAGCTATTTATGAAAATTAAAAAATTGGAAATTTGTGATACGGTCTTACGGGACCAAACCGCTGAGATCATCTTACACACTATTTAATCTAAAACTAACTTACACTGACGATGACACACCCACCCATGCCCGAGGGAGGACTCGAACCTCCGACGGGGGGAGCCGCGCGGACCGTGGCAAAACGCCCTAGAGCGCGCGGCGTAGCTATGAAAAATATTTTTTCCACCTACTTTAGATCTGGAGATGATCGCCAGCACAGTCTACACCGGTCATATCATTCCATAAGTTTTTCATTTTGATGTGTGAAAATACTCTGTATACAACTTAAATCTGATTTTTCGCAGGACAGAGGACTTTATTCCTCGAACCAATGAACAGTTAAAAAAAAAACAACAAATATCAAGTAACCTCTCCAAAAAAGTTTAAATGATTCCTTCTAAAACACCAGGACGTAGCGTAATGGCTGAAGGCCCATTTGAAGTACAAATACAATACCTTCTCGGCTAAAGGCCGAAATAATATTTCAGATCAGCTAAGGAAATTCTTTAGACGCCAAGCATTTACAAATTCCGGCTAAAGGCGATATTAAGCAAACTTCAACTTAATTCTTCGTCTGCAAGCCCAATAAAAAAAATTTTCTTTACATAATAAAAGAGAGGCTTTAAAGATAAGCTTTTACACAGTACAACAGAAAAACATCTTAAGAAAACTTGAAGTATCTTGTCGGTTGAAGGCCCAAACAATTACTCAAGAATAATTAAAGACAACCTTAAGATAAACATTTACAAAACACGGCTGAAGGTCGTTTCAAGAATTCACGATAATTAAAAACAAACCTTACAGACAAGGATTTACATATTAAGGCCACAGATTCTGAAACAAACGTGCTGAAGGCCTAAATACAGAGCAACAAGAATTTTAAAAGAAATACGGCTGAAGGCCTAATTTTAAACTTGCTATGAAATTCTGCCGAAGGCCATATACTAAACATAAAACAGACAATATTAATACACGGTTGAAGGCCTGGCACAGTACTTGCGACAAAAGAAAATCACAATCACCAACAGCAGAACAGTGACGCTTAGAAGTGTTCAAAGGGTCGGCCTGGGAAGGAAACTCTAACAACAGTTTAGGTGAGACAGGCATCCAAGCGTAACACTAAATAATCGGGTGGCAGCACGACCTAGGGACGGTTAACGATCTAACCAACAACCCAATCAATTCCTCTGTCGCAACCTACGAACTGGCTACTCCAGTACGCAGACAGCATTTATCTGCTCAGCGGAAATCCAGAAGCTACACACAGTTCCACGTAAACACTTGCACCAAGAACTCCGACAATCCTAAAACCAATCACCGCTGAACAACAGGGAGAAATGTTAAGTCGACACACACAGAGTTTCCATAAGCGGTCGGCGACCAAATACACCTCGTCCGATGAGACGACCGACAGAACGACCAACCAAGGTCGTCTCCGATCAAATTATGCGTGTAGGCAACGGTCGGGCTAGTCTTGGCTGTCCGGAGCTGACTGCAGCTCCAACCCGACTCAACTCGATGTCCATTCGGAATTCGGAGATACGGCGACCCGGGCACACTGGTTCAGACCCAACCATGTAGGGGAAACACTTGCCCATTGGTTACCCGACATCTCTGCTCAAGCAAGGAACGGACCCACGTCCGGCAAGATGACCAACTGACGAGGCCCAGAAACGGTGAAAGGACCAAATATACGTCGTCCGGTGAGACGACTGACCGAACGATCAACCAACGGTCGTCCCGCTCCAATCTCCCTCCGTCGGGCAGTTCATGTGTGTCGCCAGCGGTCGGCGAGCACTGGCTGTCCCCAATAGAACTTCACTGCTGCTACGTCCCGACTGAACTCCCTTTGACAGCCGACGACCCGCAAATACCAGCGGTCGCTCCAGAGATAGTACGACAGTGCACTTATCGATAAGCGCTGCTGCTGCCACTCACGGGCAAGCAAACCAGCAACTTAGTGACGTCAATAAATAGAATAACGGAAAACGAGGCGACAGAACCACAGAAACAAGATGACGCGCAATAAACGGCCGTGCACGGCTCAACAACGTATTCCTTAGGGCCCTTTCAGTTTAAGTTGTTACTAACTACAGAACCTGTACATTTATATGAATCAACAAGCTATATATTTTTCTCATTTATTATATGCAGTAATAAAACGTAGACAGTGAGTGACGATAATTTTTCATTTCATTTGCATACATTATAAAAAACTTTCTCACGGTTGATTTGACTGGGCGAAATCAGTAATTGGGCTTACAGAAGCAAAAGAAGACATTAATCATTTGGTCACACCACCGATGGATTCGGTAGCGTACGAGGATGTAAGCTGCCGGTGTGTTGTCAACGTGACGTGTTGATATCCAGGCGAGCTGTCGGCATTTGCGTGTCTGCTGCTTGATAGTTGCCGCTTTTTAGCTCTGTATAGCCGCAGCTTCAACGGTGTCGCTCAGAGGAGCGTTTCCTTTTTAATCGATATTCGGTTACAACTGCCACCTTTCGGTCAACAGCGTCAACTTCGTCTGTTCTGACACTAACGCAGCGTCTCTTGCCTTCAGTTCCAGGTTATGTTTCGAATTAGAGATCAGATAGCGGAAACCCAGTCGAATGTTGTGGATCTGGACATTTAGCAAATAGGAGAAACACCTGAAACGGAATGGAAACATGAAGATGTCAGTAAATGACAACAGCCATCAGGGTAAATAAAGAAATTTAAAAATTGTTTAGAAGACAGAATGACATACCTACGGAATGTAAAGTCAAAAAGATCTTCAGAATCAGAACGAGAATTCGAGTAGCATGACTTCCAGGATTAGAACCATAATCGAATGACGTAATGCCCTATGCAAAAGAGGACGACCTTTTAATGCTCTCTTTGGGAGTTTTGTCCTTTTTCTCGCCACTGTTGTCCTTGTGCGCACTCAGTTCCCATTCGTATCGTATCGTCACTCGAGGGCTCAATTTTCAGTACCTCCTAATGAACGACTTACGCTGGCTAAATTCACCGTGGGACCCTTCTCCAAAGCTGGCTAGGTTCTCATAGTTGGCAGACATAACGGTGTATGTGGACTATGCGGCGTTCCCTAGACAGTCTCATGTCTCGAGTCCAGTCTGTAATCCGTGGTAAGTTCCTCAATCCCTTCGCCCCAATCCATAGTCGACAAGAAGGTTGTGCTATCTCGACAGTCGGTCCATTCGTTCGTAACACAAACGCCGTACAGAATCAGCTCAACCGCCTGTGGCCCTCGGATACTTGGCGGCATCCCTCAGAAGTGTAATCGGACAGCTGAGGGAATAATACGATCACGTGGCGTATCAATCGAAATTTGTGATTTCACTGAGAACGCAGCATGTTTTCTTTGTGTCATCGACAGATGCTGAAGAAAACACTGTGGTCAGGGAAGTGTACCGCAACCCTTGCTGTTCACATTTCATATTGATGATCTGGAAGGTAACATTAATAGTAATCTCAGACTTTTTACAGACGTTGAGTTATTTGTAATGAAGTACCAACGGAAAACGCTGCTCACCTGTTAATAATATTTTAAGTTATCCAAAATTTTACAACTTGTTTTAAATGATCAAAAACGTAAATTATTGAATTTCACAAAACATAAAAAGTCGTACCCTATGACTACAATATCAATGATTCACAACTGGAATCAGTCATCCCGTACCAGCTCCTACATGTGATACTTTGTTGGAATATGAAGCGCAATGATTTCGTAGAGTCAGTCGTATGTATGTAAAACAGGTGGTAGGCTTCGGTTAATTGTTAGGATCGTTGGTAAAAATAATGTGTCTACGAAGGAGATCGCTTACAACCACTAGTTGGACCAATCATAAAATATTACTGAAGTGTGTAGGACACATAACAAAGAGGGCCAATGGTGAGGACACATATCATGAAACACACCAGAGCGTCACTGAGATACTGACGAAGTGAATTTCCAGGTCCCTGAGAATAGGCGCCCGTTACGAGTGGTAGTAACATAGTTTTATTTATCACCTCGAAAAAATAACGTTACGTGATTAATGTTTTATTTTTTCCAGGTACATGACTTCCGTCATGGTACACACTGAAATTCACCCACCAGAATGGTAACTTAGGCCCCTGTAGGCGATAAAATAAATTGGCACAGCACATTCTTAAAAGGGAGCATCGTTTGGTGATTCGTTTTCTGCAATAGCGGAACTACTGCAGCTTTGTGTAAAACTTGTCCAGGTAAGTTTTTTATCCTTCTGCATTTGCCTGACAGCGTCAGGCTCGTCTAGGCGCTTTCCACACTGCAGTGAAGTGGAAATTTCAGTGCGTACTTGGGCTGCATGAGAAAAAAAAGGAAGTACGATGAAGGACTGTTTTGAACTGCTCACATTTTAAAGAAAAAATTCCATGACGCAACTTTATTTTTTTGTAGATCGTAAAACTTTATCACTACGGCTCGTATCACGCAAAAGGCTACTTCAAGAATTTTCTAGGAACAGTATTAAGTGAGAGGTATAGGGATGTACCCTCTAAGTATTACTGTCGTAGGAGGTCCTAAGACAAGATTAGATTAATTGGAGTGAGCACAAAGGAATGCAAGTGATACTTGTTCCTGAGAGACTTATGCCAGTGGAACGAAATGAAAACTTAATTCGAGGTACAGAGGGAAGCATTTTTAGCATGCAGTAGCGCTCAAAAGTACTTTGTAGTCGCAGTATTATATTGTCAGTACTGCTTGCAAGCACTCAAAACAGAACAACGCATGTAGTGTGGACTCCATCACGAGCTTCGCATCCAGTAAACAAGCAAGATCATACAGCAACAATTTAAGTATATATTCCTTTAGCTCAAACGTATTTTGTTATTTGTTTTGGTGGTACGACGTTCATTAATTATTTTCACTTAGGCATTCAGACAGCGTCTCTTTATTTCTAGAGACAGCTTGAAGAGTGGCAAAACAGAAGAATACTCGGTTGAGACAAATTGTTTTGCACGCTTTGAAGAGGGGAAAGTCGCAGGCCAATGTTGCCTGAGACTATGGCATATGACAACAACTAATAAATGAGTGGAGTCTATGGCAAAAGCAGGAAGAAACAGTAGCCAATATGCCAAGGTCAGTTCGTGCTCGAAAAACAACAATGAAGGAGGACAGAATGATTTGTAAGCAGTCGGCTGATGATCGAATAAAATCGCCTCGGCAAATTAGGGATGATTTAGAGCCACTTCATGAACAGAACCTACATATATCTACTGCAAAACGCTGCCGAGTAGCAGGTGATTTAAATGTTAGGCGACCATCAAGTAAACCACTCATAAATTAAGAATGAAATAGGAAGGCCACAGTAAAGCTACAACGAAATATCATACTAGGAAAAGATTGTTCAAAGGTTTCATGGAGGGGTGAAAGGAAAATTAATGCATTTCCTTCTAACACAGTACGTACGTCAACCAAAAAATAAAAGGGCAACAAAAAGTACCAGGATCCGACCATTAAACACCCTGGCGGCAGTGTCATGATGTGAGATGCTTTTTAGCCGTGAGTTTGCTCTTCAAATACAAGGCAGAATGGATCTTTCCCTGTACGGAGATATTTTCGAAAGGAATATGGTTCCACATGGGTGAAAGAATATGCAACGTAATTGTATATTTCAGCAGGTCAATAATTCAAAACATACCTCTGACCTTTTAAAAAAATTAGTTTTCGATAAAAAAATTAAACTTTTGGAGTGGCCAGGCCAGAGACCGGATCTAACTCCAATTGAAATCCTCTGGATGCATTGGATCGATGTGTTCGCCATAGAAGCTTGAAAAAGAAGGATCAGTTTGCTGATGCCTTATTGGACTATTGGACTATTACAAAAGCTTGTGGATTCAACACCTAATAGATGAGCAGCTGTGATCACAACCCATGGAAATGCAACGAAATACTGATTTGTTTGTAAGATTCCAAAATAGTTTTGTTTTGTTCTTAAAATCACTTTTGTGCCAGAGAAACTGTTATTTCCGTTTTGAAGTAACATAACAGATGTGCTGTGTCTGTGGACTGGTACCAAAAGGCAGTTGAACACATTCATAGAACATATGAACTCACAACTCTAAAATATACACTTCACCATGGAGACTGGTGAAAATTTCACTAACTTCTTGGACCTGAACGTAGATATCACGACAAATACACATAGTTTCAAAATTTTAAAGACATGATAATACCCTCATGTTCACATCATCGAGCAAGACACACATGCCTTCCACTCCGTTGTGCATCGTCTGATATCCGTGTCAACATCAAAATTCTCAAACAGAGTTACATACCATTACATGTATTTCACATTGCCTATATCGATGACTTAATTGACAATGTAGTTCAAGAGAAACAAAGAAAATAAATGTTGCCCTACGTGTAAGTCCCTCTGCAGCAACAGTCATATCTAAACCCCCATTGTAACAAACTGTACATTAGTCAGAAAGACAGGGCTGTAGGAAATAGGCTTAATGAACACGAACGCAGCGGGAGAATACTTAAGTCAAACTGAAGGAAGGATAGACATACCAAGTTCACAGAGATATGCTACTTATAGCCAACAAGTTAAATGTACTTCACGTAACGAACAATCGACACAAAATCCCCAGCTGGTTCTAAATGATCAATTACAGCTGACCACATCCCCACCTTTAAGCTTCACATGATGCAGTCAACCAGCCACATTCTCGCGGACCGTCACAATGTAACATACTGCTACACAATATCAAAACACAATAGCCACACGGTGTAGTCGCGCGGTTTGGGGCGTCTTGCCACGGTCCGGGAGGCTGCCCCCGTCTGAGGTTCGAGTCCTCCCTCGGGCATGGTTGTGTGTGTTGTTCTTAACGCAAGTTAATTTAAGTTCGGTCAAGTAGTGTGTAGGCTTAGGGACCGATGACCTCAGCAGTTTAGTCCCTTAAGAATTCATACCCATTTGAACATTTCTAGAATTTCATATTCTTTACACTGCTTACCTCACAAACTTCAAATTATGGCAGTGTTACTTATAACATGGCGTATTTTAATCATTTACTGTGTTTAATATTGTCCACTGCATAGACTTTAACTTCAAATGTATTAATATATTTTCACAGTTAATTTTCCATCTGCAGCGGCGTGTGCACTGATACGAACTTCCTGGCAGATTAACACTGTGTGCCGGACCAAAACACGAATTATGGACTTTTACCTTTCGCGAGCAAGTGTTTTACCAGCTGAGGTACTCAGCACCCGTCCTCACAGCTTTATTCCC
The DNA here is from genome assembly GCF_023864345.2 of Schistocerca serialis cubense. Taxonomy (NCBI): domain Eukaryota; kingdom Metazoa; phylum Arthropoda; class Insecta; order Orthoptera; family Acrididae; genus Schistocerca; species Schistocerca serialis. Next base: position 166,531,865 of record NC_064638.1, on the reverse strand, counting down.
GTCAGTACCTCATCTCCTACCTTCCAAACGTCACAGAAACTCTCCTGAAAACTTGAAATAGTAGCACTCCTTTAAGAAAGGATGTTGCGGGGATATGACTTAGCCACAGACTGGAAGATTTTTCCAGAATGAATTTTTGCCCTGCAGCGGAGTGTGCGCTCCTATGAAACTTCCTGGCAGATTAAAACTTTGTGCCGGTTGAGAAGCGAACTCAGTACCTTCCCCTTTCGAGGGTAAGCGCTCTACAAACTATGGTGTGCTACCCAAGCGCGACTCAGGACCTGTCCTCACTGCTCTACTTCCGCCAGTACCTCATCTCCGGCATTCCAAACTTGACGTTCTCCTGCGAACCTTGCCAGACTAGCACTCCTGGGAGGAAGGGTATGCACCACGTAAGTGACTAGTGCTCAGGCAGGCTGTTCTCAACCAATGTCGCAATCTGACAGCATCATAAACATATGGCCTGTATTTTTTAATATTACATGTTTCACTTATTTGTCGTGTTTATTATTATCCATTGCGTAAATTAAAATTCACAATATTTGATAACATGTTTGGTGACCGTTATAAAAAATGCCCAGTTTGGCAGGTTCTCAACCAATGTTACGACTTCACAAACATTGATAACTAACCATATAACCTGTAGTCAATGGTGGATACTGAAAAACCTCACAGAGGAGGTGATAAAGATATCTTGAGCTACCTTTACTTTTATTGTAATAAGAAATAATCAAGTCACATGCAAAGTTTAAAAAAGTTTTATTTAAACTGATTATACACATATAAAAGACAATGCCACCTTATGATATAAAAAATGTTACAATTGTAGTTCTCTTCCTTAAATGATGAATTCTATGCGCCCATTATTCCTGGCAAATTGGTTAATTACATCGTCAATAGGACAATCAATGTCAGGGTGAATGTTCAACAGAGCTAAGCTATTAAGTAACGTATAAAATACGATGACGCGGACACGCGTGCCAGATAGGGAAGTACAACTACTCAATAACTCGATTCAGTCTAGTCGACTGACGAAAGAAACGAAAGAATGGCGTGGGGGCTGACTGGCGGGGGCGGCACGGGTGGCAATGCGGGAGGCCCCACAAGGGGAGAGGGGGAGGGGAGGGCACTCCCCTCCCCCCATATGTATCCGTCACTGCCTGCAATACTGTACAATATTGTGGTAGAATTATTTATTGCATTGATGTTGTCCATTGCGTAAAGCGTACTTTACAACTTTAAAAAGGAAACTTTGCGCAGAACATTCTGTACCAGTGGGTATATCTTTGCTTAAAATAAACGTAAACATGGTACTTAGTAGGCTGTAATGGGATTTTTATTTAAAGGGTGTAGAAAAATATCCGATACTAGTCACAATAAAAGGTTATTTATTTGTCACATGACCGGTTTCGGGCTTGCGCCCATCCTCAGGTGTTTATACATTCGTTTACATGTTTATACTGTTAGGGATCAATAAAGATGAAGCACGATTATTGCAGTTATGCTGTGGTGACAGTTTTTCCACTTAGTTACAAACTTATTGTCATTTTCACGTCCATATTTCAGCATATGGATGCCTTCGGGCTTAATAATTTTGATAAATCCACCTCTGCTATGCACCTAAAAGACCATGGTCACTCAGCCACAGCCATTACAGAAAACCTACTAATACTACACGCTGTCAACAAAAGAAAGAAAATGATCCTGCTTGAAGAACTAGAAATTTATATCCACAGCTCTGACTCACCAGACCTTATTCTCAACGAACAAGTGGAGCTTGCAAACAAATCCTATCTTCACATATTTCATGAAATATTCAAAAACAGAAACTAATTATCCTCTGATATAATAAGAAAGTATTGTTCTATGGAAATTCGATGTAGCAGTCATACAACAGTCCAAATTCCATTATCGTAATTTGTAATAGTCATATTGTAAACACAAGCTGTAACTGTCATTATATAATGTGTAATAGCTTTCAAAATTTCATGTGTGTGACATTATTATACCTCCTACATCTAAGTCGTCTGACAACAGTGTGGCTCAAAACAGTTCTAGCTGTCATTTTTTAATCTGTAATAGCTTTGAGTAATTTCGTATATGTAACATCATTGTACCTCCTAGATCTAAGTTCTCTGACAAAAATGTGAATCAAAAAATTTCAAAATGTGTATCAAAACCCGTTGCAGGCTATAATAGCTTTTAAAATTTCTATATATGCAACACCCTTGCACTTCCTGTGGCTAAGTGCTGTGACCATAACCTACAAGTTTCTGTATGAGGAACATTTTTACATCTGCTACATCAAAGTTCTTTGACCACAGCCCACATGTTTGTATGTAAACCTAGTGTATTTCACGAGTGCACATCGTAATAGTGAAATATGAAGCTATACTTGGTGAAACGGAGATATGCACGTGAAAATGACAATAAGTGTGTAACTAAGTGGCAAAACTGTCACCACAGCATAACTGTAATAATGGTGCTTCATCTTTATGTAAGTACAGATATATTTTCGTCAAATGCTGCCTTACCACTTACAACTGTCCCACTTGTATCTGTGTAGTCACCAGCAAATAATTTTTTTGTATTTATACAGTGAACTCAAACAGTATAAACATGTAAATGAATGTATAAACATCTGAGGATGGGCGCAAGCCCGAAGCCGGTCGTGTCACAAATAAATAACCTTTTATTGTGACTGGTAGCGGATATTTTTCTACACCCTATAAAGGAACAGTCACGGAGTTCGACAGCATCCACTATGAATAAAACTCATTTTTATTTAATCGTGCGATTAACGAATTTTGACTAGACATGCTGCTGTAAGAAATTTTGTGCAGTGTGCAAAGTGTTATTTATGTACAGCGATGTATGCAGTCAGTGTGGTCCTTTTCTGTGTTGGTTTTCCAGATGCTTGACAACGACAAGTAGTCGAAATTAGTTAATCGGACGATTAAATAAAAATCACATTACAGCCTACTACAGACCGTGTTTATGTGTATTAAGCATCTGTAGGCTGTGGATACCCACAAATTAAAAAAAAAACTTTTCTTTTTGCTTGTATTGCTTGGTTGCCTAAGACCTAATGTTTATTTCGTACTCTAGTCAGTGTTCCCTGAAGATGGGGCAGTAACCCAAAAACACGTCAGATATAAACAGAAATCTGTAGAACACAAGTAGTTTACTTTTTATTGAACCTGAAATCTGGCAATTTGTCTAAACCAAATGTGGTTTGTATAAATGTATTATAATTACATAATTATCAATTACTAACTTGAAGCATTTTCCAGTACGCATTTATCTTTATGTAACTGTACCAAATACACTACTGGCCATTACAATTGCTAAACCAAGAAGAAATGCAGATGATAAATGGGTATTCATTGGACAAATATATTATACTAGAACTGACATGTGATTACATTTTCACGCAATTTGGGTGCATAGATCCTGAGAAATCAGTACGCAGAACAACCACCTCTGGCCATAATAACGGCCTTGATACGCCTGGGAATTGAGTCAAACAGAGCTTGGATGGCATGAACAGGTACAGCTGTCCATGCAGCTTCAACACGATACCACAGTTCATTAAGATTAGTGACTGACGCATTGAGACGAGCCAGTTGCTCGGCCACCATTGACCAGAAGTTTTCAGTTGATGAGAGATCTGGAGAATGTGCTGTCCAGGGCAGCAGTCGAACATTTTCTGTATCCAGAAAGGCCCGTACAGGACCTACAACAGGCGGTCGTGCATTATCCTGCTGATATCTAGGGTTTCGAAGGGATCGAGTGAAGGGTAGAGCCACGGGTCGTAGCACATCCGAAATGTAACGTCCACTGTTCAAAGTGCCGTCAATGCGAACAAGAGGTGACCGAGACGTTTAACCAATGGCACCCCATACCTTCACGCCGGGTGATACGCCAGTATGGCGACAACGAATACACGCTTCCAATGTGCGTTCACCGCGATGTCGCCAAACACGGATGCGACCATCATGATGCTGTAAACAGAACCTGGATTCATCCAAAGAAATGACGTTTTGCCATTCGTGCACACAGGTTCGTCGTTGAGTACACCATCGCAGGGGCTCCTGTCTGTGATGCAGCGTCATGGGTAACCGCAGCCATGGTCTCCGAGCTGATAGTCCATGCTGCTGCTAACGTCGTCCAACTCGTCGCGCAGATGGTTGCTGTCTTGCAAACGTCCCTATCTGTTGACTCATGGATCGAGACGTGGCTGCACGATCCGTTACAGCCATGCGTATAAGATGCATGACATCTCGACAGCTGGTGGTACGAGGCCGTTGGGATCCAGCAAGGCGTTCCGTATTACCCTCCTGAACCCACCGATTCCATATTCTGCTAACAGTCATCGGATTTCGACCAACGCGAGCAGCAATGTCGCGATACGATAAAACGCAATCACGATAGGCTACAATCCGACCTGTATCAAAGTCGGAAACGTGATGGTACGCGTTTTTCCTCCTTACACGAGGCATCACAACAACATTTCACTAGGTAACGCCGGTCAACTGCTGTTTGTGTATGAGATCGGTTGGAAACTTTCCTCATGTCAGCACGTTGTAGGTGTCACCACCGGTGCCAAGCTTGTGTGAATGCTCTGAAAAGTTAATAATTTGGATATCACAGCATCTTCTTCCTGTCGGTTAAATTTCGCATCTGTAGCGCGTCATCTTCGCGGTGTAGCAATTTTAATGGTCAGTAGTGTAGTTTCCATGAAATACTTTCGAGCACTGTTGTATATGTGGTGCTGCAGATAATACGGAGGTACACAGTTCTAATACAATATTGTCCTCCAGCCACCATTATTTCCTGTTCTTCCCGCGTCTGTGAAATATGAATGGTGCGCTCCCGTACAGGAGTACAAGAAGAAAGTGACACCAGCGTTTGTGGAGTAAACACGGGTTTTGTCGGCGACGAGGGAGAGGCCGAGGGGACCCTGGCAGGGAGTAGTGTAGAGGGCGGGCGGAACAAGTGGCGCGCTCAGAGTTTCCGTGGAAACAAGAGGCGGCGCGCCCTGGGGGCCGGGCTGGCTGGCTACCTTTGTGGCCGCCGCCACCTGCGCTCATTAAACATGCAGCGCGGCGCGCTATCGCCTGCTGCGGCCCGCACAATCTCCGCCGGCCAGCGCCGCACAACTTGTAAGCTGCGGCTGTCACTGCGGCAATCGCCGGAGCGCTGCACAACTCCGCCATCCCACTTCAGTTAGGGCCGATTGGGTGTTATTTTGATTGCGGAACAGTCTACTGAGCTTCAAAGCAGTGCTTGTAAACTGGTACAGAGACTGTGCAGTTGAGGCGTAGCGCCTTCGCATCGCTCATGTCACTTGTTAGGACGATATCGTTACAGGCATGAGTCATCGACAGATGTCACCAGCTGACATGGACCTGAGTTACAGAGCAGCACGTAATTGTACTAGTAGGCGGCAGAGGTCAGCAGTTGACCGACAGTGCTAGCAGTCGTAATCAAATAAAGTTGTAAAGTTATGTTTGACTAATATTTAATGTATTTGCAAAATTATAATTGTTTTATATGTGTAGTAATTAGCAGCGTGAGTGTTGTACGATTGAAGAAGAACAGAAGTAAATGAAAATTGTTTTGTTTATTCACGAAGTACCAGTTAAACTACACAGGGGATTTACTATAATTAAATGTGCAGTCAGTTTATGGTACTAATAAATCGTGAGTAGAACACAAATTAATCGGTAATTTCAGAAGGAGTAGGGTTAGCGCGGAATAATACTGCAACCTGATTTGCTGTTTGTGATATCAGCCAATCAGAGACATGCAGGTTCGCGCCAATTTATGCTAGGAACAAAGCTTTTGGTGTGATCTAGGGGAGTCGGGGCTGAGGGTTCGAACTAGTAACATCTCATTGAAAGCAGCTCCGACGAAAGTACAGTAAAATCGCGGAAAAATGCTAATTACGAGTTCGCGAAGTAGTTCAAAAATGGTTCAAAATGGCTCTGAGCACTATGGGACTCAACATCTTAGGTCATAAGTCCCCTAGAACTTAGAACTACTTAAACCGAACTAACCTAAGGACATCACACACACCCATGCCCGAGGCAGGATTCGAACCTGCGACCGTAGCAGCCTCGCGGTTCCGGACTGCAGCGCCAGAACCGCACAGCCACCGCGGCCGGCTAGTACAAACTGTATTTAAGTGAACGGTATAGTGGAAGTCGTGTGGAATTTCGGAAGGAATATCAGTATTATTGCTTTTGACTGTTTGTTAAAACCGCGTGGCGTGTTGTGCGATCTAAGACTGGAACAGGTATTAAGTGTAGAGCACAGTGCACAACATTTGAGCGAGCATTTTCATAATTAAACGATCCGGTGAACTCTATTAACTTCGGTAGCGGGTGTAAATACCATAAACTGGCTACGTGTGTGATTGTGGTGTGAGTGTGAACTTTACATTGTGTTGCCACTTAGTACGGACTTGGCAATATTAACTGTGATCTTTATCGTAAAAATACACCTGAAAATTTACATAGCCAAGTTAAAACTTTTATTTCAGTAGCTTGCCACATCCCATTTACCGGACAATTCTATGTATGTTGCGACCTGCAATAGACAGTAGTGGTCTAGTATTTTCTGCTACAGCTTTTAGCTAGACAAATGAACATTGCTGGACGCTGGCAGGGCGGTAAAAAGTAACATGCCGTACCGCACAGTATTACCGAGAACTTTGCCGTCTGCACCATGTGTGGTATGGTATATACTCTGATGTCCAAAATTAAAGTAACAAACCGCTATTTCCCCGTTCTGTGTCTAATTCACGATATAATCATACGAAGTGTCAACAGATGTCAATACGATCGCATTCTGTACGGAAGACGGCATTCCAGTTAACGGACAGTCACGCCAGTGTTGTCACCAGGGAACCTATCAGACATGGTAGTGTTTGCCAGATAGTCCAACTTCCACAATCGCTGTGTACAAAGTCACAGACGGTGAAGTATGGCACAGAGAAGACGCCAACAGCTTCTCTGCGGTGGACCGTAGGAAGAATGGGAACAGGGCAGGCGCAAACTGATGTGGCCCGGTGGCTTAACGTAAACTGTTCCGCTGTTTCTCGGATGTGCCGACTTTTTATAGACAGGACCGACAGCGTGTAACATCAGAAAGAGAAGACCGTTCTTTGGCCGTAACGGCATAATAGCGCAGACTCAGTGCTGCACTGCAACTGACCTCGTAGCATCCACTGGACGTGTTGTATCGAGGCAAATGATGTACATAAGGCTTCGGCACAGTGGGCTTTACTGTCAGAGACCTACTGTATGTGCACCTCTGACGCTTCTTCACAGAAGAAAACATTTAGAGTCGTCGACACGCCACCTGGAAGGTCGAACAGTGGGACAATGTTCTTGAGACGGGTGTTAGGATTAATCAAGGAAAACCCCCAGTTAGGAAATGGGGCCAGAATTAGTTGTTTACTGTCGAGTTGCAATTTACAATTTCTTAATTGATTACTTCTACCATTAAAATCATTTCTTTATCACTTGACCAAGAACAGATCCAAAAATGCTAGCATGCATGAGTGCCTTTTCAAAACAATTTACTTTACAGTTAACGGCGAAGCCATTTTACTTAAAACCGGCTTTGATAAAACATTTGATAACAAGTCAAAATTTTCCAAGTAATGAAATTAAAAACTTTACCGTTAATAGCAAAGCCATTTTACTTAAAACAGACTTTGATAAAGCGTTTAATAACAAAATTAAAAGTTTCCAAGTAATGAAACAAAACACCAATTGTATACAATTTCGGTACCGAACATTTAGGGAGCCACTTCTTTTAAATTTTGCCACAACAAGATATTAAATTACAAGGACTCGCTAACAGGGAGGCATTTTCAAAGAATGCCAATTAGATTAAAACAATCAAAGTAAAGATACAGTCATTCACCTTTTACAATAACTAACCATTTTAAAGACACGTGATTTTTTTTAAAAAAAAACGCCAGTGAAAGGCAAACTTAACCTTTTTAAACAGTGGCCAAAAACAATCAGAGTAAAATACAACCATTTACCATTTTACAATAACTAACAACTTTAATACCATGTCCTGCCACCAAAATGTCCTGGGATAGAAATAATTAACCGACCGGGTGTAAGGGCGGCCTCAATTGTCTGCAGAAGAATGCTCAGGCTAGACTAACAGACCCACAACGCCTCACATTCAGCAATCACATCGACCTCACGCGAGGCCAGGGGAGGAGGAGGAATCAAATGAGGAACCATAATCCCTGCCCAAAAATACACTTCCTTCCAGGCAGTACTAATAAGAAAAGATCACTTCTTTTCACAGATGAGTCACAATTTCGTCAGGAGAGTGACTCTTGACGGATTCGCACCTGGAGGGAACGTGGAACGTGATTTCGGGGCCAAACAGTGTGGAAAGAGATCGATATCGAGGATGAGCCCAAATGGTGTACCTAAGGATTATGATGAGAGCTCGAACACCTCTTCGTGAAACTGTACAGTGTGTGATCAGAAGTACCCGGACACCTTCAAAAACATACGTTTTTCATATTAGATGCATTGTGCTGCCACCTACTGCCAGGCACTCCATATCAGCGATCTCAGTGGTCATTAGACATCGTGAGAGAGCAGAATGGGGCGCTCCGCGTAACTCACGGACTTCGAACGTGGTCATGTTATTGGGTGTCACTTCTGTTATACGTCTGTAAGCGAGATTTCCACATTCCTAAACATCCCTAGGTTTCCGGTGTGATAGTGAAGTGGAAACGTGCAGGTACACGTACGGCACAAAAGCGTACAGGCCGACCTCGTCTGTTGACTGACAGAGACCGCCGACAGTTGAACAGGGTCGTAATGTGTAATAGGCAGACATCTATATAGACCATCACACATTAATTCCAGACTGCATCAGGATCCTGCAAGTACTAGGACAGATAGGCGGGAGGTGAGAAAACTTGGATTTCATAAAGTCGAGTGGCTGCTCATAAGCCACACATCACGTCGGTAGATGCCAAACGACACCTCGCTTGGTGTAAGGAGCGAAAACATTGGACGATTGGAGATACGTTTTGTGGAGTGACGAAATCACAGTAGACAACGTTGCGATCCGATGACGGGGTATGGGTATTGCGAATGCTCGGTGAACGTCATCTGCCAGCGTGTGTAGTGCCAACAGTAAAATTCGGAGGCGGTGGTGTTATGGTGTGGTCATGTTTTTCATGGAGGGGCTTGCACCCCTTGTTGTTTTGCGTGGCACTATCACAACATAGGCCTACATTGATATTTTAAGCATCTTCATGATTTCCACTGTTGAAGAGCAATTCGGGGATGGCGATTGAATCTTTCAACACTATCGAGTAACTGTTCATAATGCACGGCCTATGGCGGATTGGTTACACGACAATAACATCCCTGTAATGGACTGACCTGCACAGAGTCCTCACCTGAATTCTGTTGAAGGCCTTTGGGATGTTCTGGAACGCCGACTTCGTGCCAGGCCTCACCGACCAGCATCGATACCTTTCCTCAGTAGAGCACTCCGTGAAGAATAGGGTGCCATTCCCCAAGAAACCTTCCAGCACCTGAATGAAACTATGCCTGCGATAGTGGAAGCTCTCATCAAGGTGGGCCAACACCATACGGATGGAGGGTGCCACGAACTTGTAAGTCATTTTCAGCCAGGTGTCCGGATACTTTTGATCATGTACTGTATGTGTGGATGGGCAAGGTTTAGCTGCTGTCAGGTGATGTTCGGTCCTCATGCCCAACTGTCACTAGGTGCTGTGGGTCTAGACTTCGTACTGATGGACAATAATGATTGACCTTATACAGCACGAGTGGTTGATGTTTTCATGAAGATGGAAGATGCTGCATGCATGGCGTTGACTGCTCGGTCTCCCAATTTGAATCCCATAGAGCATGTCTGGGATGTACTAGGGTGACGGGTTTCATCACGTCATCATCCATCAACCATTCTATAATACCTGTGAGCAGTTCTGCAGGAAGAATAAGCGTTATTGCGTAAACATGAGATCGATGACATCATTCACAATAATGGTTCAAATGGGTCAAATGGTTCTGAGCACTATGGGACTTAACATCTGTGGTCATCAGTCCCCTAGAACTTAGAACTACTTAAACCTAAGGACATCACACACATCCATGCCCGAGGCAGGATTCGAACCTGCGACCGTAGCAGTCGCGCGGTTCCGGACTGCGCGCCTAGAACCGCTAGACCACCGCGGCCGGCGCATTCACAATATGCCCCGTCATTATTAAGCCTGTGTGACTGCCAGAGCTGGTCACAACTCACATTGAGCACATTAAAGAGTGTCAGAATTCGTGTACAAATTCATTAAGTTGGAGAAAAACGAAGAATGTTTGTGTCTATCGTTATCGTGTGTTGCTCTTGTTTACATTCTGTATTCTTTACGTTGTTTCTAGTTTACTGTCACATGTTCGTACTGTTTTGTGACAAAATGAACGCAACCTTGCCCAATTTTCGATCGTTCCATTAATTTTCGACATCAGTGTAATTAATGATTTTATTATTATAGTGTTCGTGTAATGAAAACTCCAAATTATTTTTCTCGTTTGTTCCGCTGTTTTGTGTACATCACAGTGGTCTGGTGAGTGCTGAAGGCTGTTTTCCGCACGACATGGGACTATCCCGTTGAAAGGTGGCTACACTGAGCCACAGCGCCAGAGATTGCGCCAAAGAGTATTATTCCGCCGCCTCCACTGGCAGTGCTTGTCGAGAACTCGTAGTAGTCAGTGCTTGCTGAGATGTCGTAGTGAAGAGTTCTTGTCGAGAAGTCGTGGTGGAGAGTGCTTGTTCCATGTTTTATGCAGTTGTTTGATGGGATAGACAGCAGATGTTGTTCTAATGGAGATATTGTAATGATCAGAGTGCTTTTCGTCAATATATATGAAGGTAAAATATTCCCTGTTTTTTTTTCATTATTTCAGTGTCTTAAATAATGCGTCATTACAGGTTCAGTCAACAAAGCATCTGGCTTGTGTTCTTGTATTAGAGTGTAATTCTGGTTTTCTTGCGCAATTATAGTGTTTCTATTTTTTTTTAATTACTTCAGTGTAAATGGTATTTAAAATTTCTTGTCTTGTTGAAGAAGAACCGTGCCAGATGTGTACGTTGAATCACACTTCCACACACAGAACAGTTACACTTGTGCTTTGTTGTTGCGTTGGTTTTATATTAATTGTGTTAACGGAAAATTTCATTCCATTCTTTGTTGTTATTCTATGCAGTCAGATTGCGTACTAAACTAGTCAGGGCCAACCGTTTACGAAACACCGTAATCGGACATACAGCTACGAAAAATAAAAATTATTTTCATTTAGATAAATAAGCCCCCATGCACGTGGCGACCGCTGCTTCGGATCGTCTCTTGGAATTCTTCTGATTGTAAAAATAGTAGACAGTAGTATTGTTGTAGTAATTTGTAGTTTAGTAATTGCAGTCTATATTGCATGAGTAGATTTGGTAATTGTCATTCTTTTAATGGTATATTGGCAGAATTTAACTTTTGATGTCTTGTATACAGGTCTGACAATTTTGTGCAATTGTGAAGGTTCTAATTGTTCGTTAGGCGTGTCTGTCGGGAAGTATTTCGTGTGAATGGTATTGTTGGAGATAAAGTGTCATTCTGTGTAATTTTCGTATAGTGACGAATTTTTGTATGTTTTGTAAATGATTACGCGATCGATGAAAAAGGCAAAAATGATGGATAGTGAGAATGACGAAATTGTTGACATGGCGAACTCGCCAACACAGGAGAACAGTATGATGAATAATGAAGTGGAAAACAATTTAATAAGCATGGAAAATAGTCCAGAACCAGTTCAAAATTTTTCACAATCAAAACATTTTCAGAATACGAGATTAACGACAGAAGACTCTGGAATAGTATCGAACACAGATAGCTTTACAGCTATGATGAACGAAGCTGGTTTAGCGGGAAATGTTAGGAGCGAAAAGAATTTCGAACCAGTTAATATGGAGCAGTTGATGGGTGCAATATTAAATCTGGGATCACAGTTGGGATCTAAATTTCAAACAGAGATGGGAACTTTGAGATCTGAAATTAAAACTGAGATGGAAGCAATGGCAACACGGTTAAGTTCACGAATAGGGATATGTTTCAAAAACATGAAAGATGAACCAAAGAAAGAAATTAGAGAAGAAGTACAACCGATTTTGAATGCTCACTATAATAGTTTAATTTGAACAGAAAGTAGACAAGAGGAACAGGACAGGGAACAGGGAGAAAGAGATCGCGTGATAGTACAGAAATTTTCAGAGTTAAATTTACAACGTGCACATGATAAGGAAGAAATATTTGAAAGAATCGAGGAATCCGTACCAATTGACAGAATAAATAACCTAACGCAAGAGTATGAACAGTTAACTACCAAATGTGTTAATACTGAAACCCGAGTCGCGACACTTATGGAAGACGCAAATAAACAGAAAGAACAAATAGGTGATTTATCGGAAAGAGTTGAGGAGATTTCAGACAAATTGACAAGTCTTAGTTTAAATGGGGACAGAGATTCAGATGATACAGCACCATTGCCATTTGCAGAAACCGAAGAGTACCAGAACATAAATAAGCATGTTGAAATTCAGGGAAAATTTAATGAACGCGTTAAAAGGGAATTTGAGGCATTACAAAAGCAAGTCAAACAAATTGAAGGCGAAATCGTAGGAAAAGACAGCAGAAGAAATTTAGAATCACAGATAGCACAGGGCTTTGAAGAAAGTAATTTGTTTCATTTACGGGATGCGACAAGAGAGCGCCAGGCGCGTGAACTTGACAATAATCGACATTCGGACTGAAACAGTCGCGGTGGATCTTTGTCGCCACGAGGAGAAAACTTTGACTATAAACACTTTTTGACTGTTCGGAAATTTAAGATCTTTCGTAATTCTAAGAACGACATTCATCCATGTTCATGGTTAGATCAATTTATGTACGCACTTCCACCAAATTGGCCAATATGTCACAAACTGGAAATTATGTGCGGCTATTAAAGTCCTCAGGGGATTCACTACACTAAGTGAATATGTGCCGTAGCGTGCATAGGGCCCCGAGCTGTAGTGGTGCTGTTTCCCTTATAGTTTTCTGCACTGCTGCCTACTCTTTTACTATTCTTTGCATCTATCAAAACAGCTCTTCGACTATCAATCTATCTAGAGAGTAAGTAAACAATAACCGGATATAACTATTTTACCCAAAAGTGATTTCGGAAATTACCGTTTGGACTTACTGTATCTTCAGCAGCATTCATTCGTAGTTTAAAAGAAATTTTACCTGTTTATCTTCGTGACAATATTACTTCATATGTTGACGTTATTCTTACCGCTAAACATTCTTGGAGTGAGCACAACAAAATTTTGGATTCATTATTACGTATTTTTGCAAGAGTTGGCATTGCGGTGAACTTGGAAAAATCTGAATTTGGTCGTTCTCAGGTGAAATTTCTCGGTCACATTTTTTCTACAGAAGGTATTCTTCCTGATCCAGAGAAATTAGACGCTATTCGTAACTATGCTGTTCCTACCACAAAAGATGATGTTCGTAGTTTCCTTGGTGTCTGTAATTTTCTTAGACGCTTTGTTAGATTGGACAATTTGGCCACACCTCGTTTATGTGAAATATCTGGAAAGTTCTTTATAAACGAAAATCGGTTGACAACTCTTTTTGGTTAGTTTGTATTCCTGATGAGTGGGTCAACAAATTGATTTGGTACACACATTTCAGTTATGCACACTTTGGTCCCAGAAAATGCTTTCATAAATTACGAGAAAATTGCTACTTCAGTAATATGGAAAAACGTATTCGATCTGTTCTTGCCAAATGCAAATTATGTCAAAAGGCTGAGCCGCCAACTATTTCTCACAGAGCACCGTTGTTTCCTATCATTCCAGCGAAATTAAAGGAGATGGCTGCAGTCGATTTGTTCGGTCCAGTGGTTCGTTCTACTAATGGTTTTGCGTACATTTTGGTAGCAGTGGAGTTGACATCAAAATATGTGTGTTTTACACCTTTACGCAAAGCAACAGCTCATTCAGTATCTAACGCTTTCATCAAACATTTTCTTAAAGAAGTGGGTCATGTTGATAAGGTTATATCAGATAATGGATCACAGTTTCGCTCTAAAATTTGGCTTCGTACTCTACGGCGTCGTAAGATTAAACCAATTTTCATTTCACTTTTTCACCCTCAATCTAACGCTTCAGAGAGATGGATGAAGGAAATCGATAAATTGTGTCGTCTTTATTGTCATCAGAATCACAGAACTTGGGATCAGTATCTTCATATTTTTCAAAACATTCTGAATGAACTTCCTAATGACTCAACTTCTTTACCGCCTATACTGATATTGAAAAACAAAGCACCGACAAATCGCATTTCTGAAATCGTTCCTTTTCCGCCTACACGGAAACTGCGGCATTCTGAAGTTGTGAACCTGGCTCTGCAAAATATTGTGTCTGCGGCTGCAAGAAGAGAGAAATCAGCTAAGCGTCCTGGTCGTTTAAAAACTTTTTCAGTTGGCCAAAAGGTGTTAATTAAGTCTCATCATTTGTCTCACAAAGGAAAAGGCTTGTGTCGCAAATTTTTTCTGCTTCATAACGGTCCATATAGAATTCGCAAAATTATTCATGATAACACTGTTGAAGTAGAAACTCTTAAATCACGACGCTCTAAGGGAATACATCATACATCGAACGTTAAAATTTTTGTGGAATGACATACTTTCGAGAAACCAACAGTTATACGTAAACACACGGAGAGTACAAGGATACCGCGCTGTGTTTTGGTGGCGGCACGTACTCAAAGCAACAGTCAAGTCTGCGCGCCACACAAGGCAGTCGTTGACCGCAAACAATCACTTTCCTATGTCACGCGCCTACAGCTGATCGAGCGCTTAGTGTGAATGCACTGACAGCCGTAAACAAATACACAGTCTAATTTCTCCGATTAAATCCAGTATAAAGCTATAGTGACTTGATGAATTATGTTATTAACGTTCAGTATTTTTCAGGATACGGTTCTATAAAATATTTAAGAACTTCAGGTAAATTCTGTGCGTGTCCGACGTTAAGAGGACTTGCTATCGAGAAAATTTCAGGAAGAATGTAATTTCGAAGAAGAAACTAATAAACTAAAAAGGTAAATATTAATTGAGTTTATTTTTCAGGTAACATATTTCCACTTAGGTACGTACTTTAGACGTAATTTTCTGCTCGCGATTACGTGATTCATACTTTGTGCTAATTTCATGTTCTTTGAATTTACTTGTGAAGCGACGTGCTTGCGTGTTAACTGATTTTGACAATGATTGATTAATGAACAGGGTTGTTATTTGTATATATTATGCATCGCTTGGCTGCACTGCTTTTTCACTGATGTCATATTTTTTTATTATGTGCCTACTGTGCTTATTTATTTAAATTATAATTGTCACCTGATTAGTTGTGCTGATATGGTTATGTATGTAAGTTATACTTTGTGATTTATCTGCTTGCGCCTTTATGTTTACTTATTAAAATGACATATGAACATTTATTTGCTTATGCTGATATGATGCTAATGACCTGTTTATTGCGTAAGATATATATTTGCTGCTTTGCGTATGGATTGCATATTTACACATTTCTGTTTTGTTGTCATAACTACTCTTTAATTTGGTATATATAAATGCTGATATACTGTGTACAAACATAGAGTTTAGGTCACACTATGGCATTAATTATAGATTGTTCTCTTGGCAGAGGCTCGTTGTAAGAATTGTGCTGCATCCACTTGTTGACATTCTGTTCTCCACTGGTATATTTACTCGCTATTGCATGTTTTGCTTACGCTCAGTGCCTTGTATTTTTAAGATAAGAAAATGAACTGCTATAATTCGACGAACGACATTAGTACAAGAAACTTCATAGAAGTCACATGAGCTGAGGTTTTATGGAAGCTGTATAAATTTATACTAATAGGAAGGAAGCTAACGACATGACATACCAACACTAGGGTTAGACCATTGACAGTTATTACACTGCATTCTTCGTGGGCAATTGAAATAGTAAGTGACACTTGACACAAGAAATACTCCACATGTATGTTTCTGATTTGCCATGATTCTTGAAGTGGTGTACACACTGTGAAATATTACGATTTATTCACTCAAAGTCTTATGTGATCTTTCATACTACGTACTCGTACTTACTTACTGAGAGTTATTCGAACTAAAGGCTGTTAGAGGTCATGTATGCATTTATTTTGTTTAATGATGGACAAGGTAACCAAAATGTATCTTATAATTCATAATGAGTAGAAGATTTGGGTCAGATGGATTACACAGAGGTTGTGTGTGGACATTGTGTCTTCGAATTGCATGGGATGATGAATTGAGGTTTGCACTAGGATTTTGTCTGTACTTGTTCGATTAGACTGACTAGAGGAAAGAGTTGTTATGGAAGTGAAATGATATTGGTGCTAAGGTTTATATGTATCGACGTAAGAGGTATTATTGAAGGTTTATATGTATCAACGTATTGAAGAGGTATTATTGAGGTATTGAGATTATGTGAAGGTGATGATTATTGGATTTTTGGTGGACAAGAGGTAAGGTAAATGATATTGATGATAAGGTTTATATGTATCGACGTAAGAGGTATTATTGAAGTATTAAGATTATGTGATGCTGATGATTATTGGAGTTTTGGTGGATAAGAGGTAAAGTAAGTGAGGAGCATTTTTTTTTTTTTTCGATTATATGGAACAAGGAAGATGAAGTTGGCGGACTAGAACACTCAAGTAGAAGGAAGATAGCCTACACACACACTTTGTTAAATCACTAAGCAGTATATACTTTTTTTTGGAGAGAGGAAGTAATTGCATATCTTGGCTCACTGACAGTTGTTCAGCAACCATACATTTTGATCTGGCTTGGCAAACATTGGTCTTGACATGATGACTATGACGTTGACTAACTATTATTGACTGTTATACATTGCTGCCACTACTACTTGGTACACATGTCGAACATCAAACCTTTGACAGAATTGCATTTACACAGTTAACACTATTCAATTACACAGTAGTACTTAATGTGGATGAAAGATGAGTGAGTGTGTTTTGTGTGTTTTCCTTTCCTATCCCAAATAATTGGTACCAACCTATCTCCTAAATATTATTTCATTTGTTTGTTGTGGCTTGCACTGACACCCATAAATATTATAGGTTTACTGTTATTTGTGTATTGTAATAGTTAATATGAAAATTATCTGATATCATTTGTGTGTTTGTTATAATTTGTATGTTTAGTGTAAGAGCATTGATAATAATTCTGTAAAAGCAATTGTGTGTGCATTCAAACTATTGTTCATGCCTGAACTGTCTGATTAGTGATGGTGAATATTATGGACTGTTACCTGCACTTTTTCAACATAATGGGTGCCACTTAGAAATGTTTAATTTCTGCTGATGAACTGTGTGATTAGTGATAGTGAATATTATGGACTGTTACTTGCACTTTTTCAACATGATTGGTGCCACTAGGACATGTTTAATTTCTGCTTATAAACTCTGATGAACAGTGTGATTAGTGATAGCGAATATTATGGACTGCTGTCTGGACCTGCTCTTCATTGATAGGTGCCACTGATGAACTGCTTCTACTGACATAATGTCACTTGTTGGTGTCTGCACCTGTTCAATATTACTGGGTGCCACTGATGGACTGCATCTATTGAAATAATGTCACTTGTTGGTGTCTGCAACTGTTGAACATTGCTGGGTGCTATAGATGGAACTGCTTCTACTGAAATGTTGTCACTTGTTGCTGTCTGCACCTGTTCAACATTGCTGGGTGCCACTGATGGAACTGCTTCTATTGAAATAATGTCACTTGTTGGTGTCTGCACCTGCTCAACATTACTGGGTGCGACTGATGGAACTCATTCTACTGAAATAATATCACTTGTTGCTGTTTGCACGTGCTCAACATTACTGGGTGCCACTGACGGACTGCTTCTACTGAGATAATGTCACTTGTTGGTGTCTGCACCTGTTCAACAATGCTGGGTGTCACTGATGGACTGCTTCTACTGAAAAGATGTCACTTGTTGGTGTCTGTACTTGCTCAACATTGCTGAGTGCCAGTAATGGAAGTGCTTCTGCTGAGTGATGTCACTTGTTGGTGTCTGCACCTGTTGACCATTGCTGGGTGCTACAGCTGGAACTAATCATTGAAAGCATTTTATCTGAAGATTTGTATAAACTGATTTTTTGTGTATTGTGTGAACTATTATGTAAAGTCACATGTATGAAAGAAGTTTTATGGCTTACTGTATTTTATATATTAGGTTACTGAAAGGTCAGTGCAAAGTCAAAATTTTATCTAATTATGTGATATTTACGTATTAATATTATCTTTTATTTTTGTCTATATTTTTGTGGACGAATTTGGTGGTATTTTCACCACCAATGCTGGCAAAAATACCATCAAATTCTGGCCCGTGGAGGAGGGGCATATGAAAGGTGGCTACACTGAGCCACAGCGCCAGAGATTGCGCCAAAGAGTATTATTCCGCCGCCTCCACTGGCAGTGCTTGTCGAGAACTCGTAGTAGTCAGTGCTTGCTGAGATGTCGTAGTGAAGAGTTCTTGTCGAGAAGTCGTGGTGGAGAGTGCTTGTTCCATGTTTTATGCAGTTGTTTGATGGGATAGACAGCAGATGTTGTTCTAATGGAGATATTGTAATGATCAGAGTGCTTTTCGTCAATATATATGAAGGTAAAATATTCCCTGTTTTTTTTTCATTATTTCAGTGTCTTAAATAATGCGTCATTACAGGTTCAGTCAACAAAGCATCTGGCTTGTGTTCTTGTATTAGAGTGTAATTCTGGTTTTCTTGCGCAATTATAGTGTTTCTATTTTTTTTAATTACTTCAGTGTAAATGGTATTTAAAATTTCTTGTCTTGTTGAAGAAGAACCGTGCCAGATGTGTACGTTGAATCACACTTCCACACACAGAACAGTTACACTTGTGCTTTGGTTTCGTACGTTTTATAGTTGCTGGGGACTTAATTAATTAATTGTGTAACGGAAATTTTCTTTCATTCTTTGTTGTTATTCTATGCAGTCAGATTGCGTACTAAAACTAGTCAGGGCCAACCGTTTACGAGACTTCGTAATCGGACATACAGCTACTAAAAATTAAAAAAGAATTTTCATTCATAATATGTAATTAAGCCCCCATGCACCGTCACCAGATAGAAAAGTCACCTGGTCAGGGGCCGTCCACTGCAACAGGAAACCTGAATGATTACCATGCCTCTTGCGGCGAGTATGATAAATTTGAAAAGATTCCAGAAGAGTGGAAAATAGCATTAATCCACCCGCTACATAAAAAGGGAGACGAGTAAAATTCTCCTTGACATAGTTGTAGAAACTTTAGACTAACAATTGGGAAAATATCGGGGAGGTTTTCTTAAGGCAATATCCTGCTTAGAACAGATTTTTAACATAAAATCAATAATTCTACACAGCATGTTAACAAACAAACCTATAATAGTATCATTTATTAATTTCAAAAAGAAGCATTTGGTTTGGTAGAGAAAAAAATAGATAAAATCATTAGACAATTTGGTGTTCATGCAAAATTAATAAACGTAATTCATGAACCTCTTATAATTGCGATATCTAAAGTTTAATCTATCGGAGAAGTATCTCAGCAATTTGAAACAAAAACTGTGGTAAGTCAAGGGGATGGCTTATCAGCTCTGCTTCTAACTGCATTCTAGAAAAAGCTGTAACGATCTGGAAATTGGAGATAAGGAATCAGAAAATTGAACCATTAATTCTAAGAAGAAAAATATATGGAATTAAGTTTCCCGTGGATTTTTCAGACGATTTTACAATACTATCAAAGAATCTGACAGACCCAGTTATTCAAATAACTCTTCTGGTACCAATAACAAATGGAACTGGTGTCAAAATTTCAAATGAAAAAGCAATATTCATGACAAACGAAAAAAATGCACCAAAATTGACAGAAACACTAATAGGTCATATACAGCGAGTAAGTAAATTCAAATATCTTGGAGAAACTACGCAACAAAATGGACTACAAAAATTTGCTGTAGATCTTATAATTAACATTGAAAGACAGATAGTGAGAAACGGTATTGGTGCAATACGAACTATAGATGGCTGGGAAATGAGAAATAATGAAGAGATTTACAAAAAATATACAGAAAATATCAGAAGTAAGGGCTAAAAGAAAATTAATCTTTTTTTGGGCACCACTACCGAATGAATGAGAACAGGCCGAAACAAATATTCCCGTATATCTGGAATAAGATATCGACAATATCATGTATTACACAAATAAGGAAAGGTCTGGAAAGAAACAATCGTGAAGAATGGGTAATACCAGACAGAAATCTTTTTAAGAATAGAATATTAAATTTAGAAGGCTTTCAATGCAGAAGATATAAGAAAGTGGGAACAACATGGGCAGAAGAATGGAAGAGACAAGGTGAAGGAGTACTGGAAAAATAGAAAATAACAAGGAAAGAAGAGGAACTGAGGTTGTTCCGTTATTCTAGTTGGCCAATACGAAAATAATAATAGTAAAAAAAGAGATACGTGTAAAGAATGTCTTTAATATTGTATACAGTCTCTTCTTGGCTACCTGCGTAATAGCTTGTTTGTGCATCACTGGAACGAAATACATCATTTATTCAGCGTATCAGGGATCCCACAGTTTGTTGGCAGGTTTGTGGGGGTATGTGGCATTAGATATCTACACACAGGTCTCGTAATTCGCTTAAATAATTCGCCGCTGATTTGCGTACGCGATGATGGCGCCCGGCAACGACCTAGATGGGATCCTTAGGCTTTGGTCGCCTAGACATCAAAGTGAGTTCACTATAGTGCTCCTCAAATCACTGCAGTACGATTCTAGCTCCGAGACAGATGTAGGTGGATCACAGCTGTCAGCGTGTCTTCGATTACTACGACAGGTCCCACGGAACCGCAGGAAAATGTCTCCCATCGTACAATACTGCCCCCATCAGCCTCTGTCCCGTCGAGCGCTGCGCCTTTCGAGCCATTGTTCACCTCGAAGATGGCGTTTGTGGACATAACCATCGACCTAGTGTATCAAAAATGTGATTCATCTGAAGAGCCAACAGGGTTCCGTTGATCGACTGTCGAACCCTGATGGTCCCGTGCGCACTGCAATCATAACTGATTGTCGTTGGGTAAACATGTAAACACGTAAGGGTGGTCCTCTGTGGAGCTCCATGATCGACAATGTAGTATGAACGATGTGCTCCAAAACACTTGTGCGTGCACCGGCATTGTGCTCTTTTGGCAGAGATGCCACTGATCACCACCTTTGATACTTTAGAGAGCAGACAACCCTCCGACCCAAGTGTTCTGTCAACAGTCGTGAACGTCCAACCACTTAGAGCCCCATGAGCATTTCACTGTCGCTCGACCTCTTTCTGTAGATGCTCATGACACTAGCATGTCAAAATTCGACTGTCTTTGTTGTTTCCGAGATACTCGTTCACAGGCTCTGCTTAATGATAATGTAGTGGCAACTTCTGCCACCGAGTGTATCAGTATGACCAAATGTAGCGGGAAGAGGTAGAAGGCACCATTTTAAGAGTCCTCTGAGCTTTCCGTGATTTATTGTTTCTAACTATAGTGCCATGTACCCCTCGATCTGCGTCACCAGGTCTCCAAAGTTAAAGAATTCTATTACCTAGATAGCGAAATAAACAGTGACGGGCAGAACAAGGAGGACATCAAAAGCAGGGAAGCACTGGCAAAATGGGCATTTCTGGCCAAGAGAGGTCTACTAGTATCAAACATAGGCCTTAATTTGAGGGAGAAATGTCTGAGAATGTACTCTGGAGTACAGAATTGTATGGTTGTGAAACATAGAGTGTGGGAAAACCGGAACGGAAGAGAATCGATGAATTTGAGATGTGGTGCTACAGGCGAATGTTCAAAATTAGGTGGACCGATAACGTAAGGAATGAGGAAGTTCTGTGCAGAATCGGATAGGAAAGGAATATGTGGATAACACTGACACGGAGAAGGGACAGGATGATAGGACACCTGTAAAGACATCAGGGAATGACTTCCATGGCATTATAGGGGCTGTAGAGGGCGAAAACTGTAAAGGAAGACAGAGATTGGAATACATCCAGCAAATAATTGAGCATGTACGTTTCAACTCTTACGCTAAGATGAAGAGGTTTTCACAGGAGAGGAATTTGTGGCAGGCTGCATCAAACCAGTCTGAAGATGATGGCTAAAAAAAAAAAAAACAAAAGAAACTCTACAGATCTTGTGTCTCCAATTAAACAGAGTTTGTCTCTGCTGCATATGCCACTCTTCACTGTAAATAAAAAAAAAAGAATTTTGTTGTGTGGGAAATTTATAAGTTATTTTCTTAGTTTCATGATATTTGATAAGGGTACCCGTGAAAAACTAACTATTTTCTCATTGCAACTTGCACGCTGCTCTATTACAGAGGCAACAGTGTCCTATGTTTTTCACTGCAGTAATACTGGCTACTCCAGACAGCCGCTTTAGCATGAACCACGCACGAAACCGCGGCGACACAATTACTACAGGATTAGTGATGGGTGGTCGTGTAGACAAAGGGGACAGAACCTCAAGCTGTCAACCCGAAGTGACGTCAGCGCACAGTGGCGCCCGCGTCGTCCACACAAATAACAATGGCTCGCTCTAAGCTGTGCCGCGGTCTACACTGCGACTGCATAATTCACTAGCCTGCTAGCGACTTCATTAGCAGCGGGCAAATGCTTGTCCACCACAGCCGTCCCTCCAACCGAAGTGCTCTACAGTTGTTCCTCTCCACAATTAAATGTAGGCTACGATTCTCAACCGAGGAAACCGAGCTGAATCCTTCCTTAAGTACTGTTAGTAAATAAATGACCGAAGTTTGAGATGTACCCATCATTCGTTGTTTCGACGTAAGAGCAAGCCTTCATTAGTAGATTTTCAGACCCACCTGTGGATTTATTCATACTTACCTAGGTTCAAGTAATACAATGTTGAAGTTCCACGAACTCTTATGTTTGAGATGATGTGAAAGGACTGGAAAAGACACAAACACTCATCGTGATGTATGTTTATTGCAATTCAACACAAAAGAAAAGCATAGTGTTCGACTTTAACGTGGTGTTGCCACCACACAATTGGTTAGAATCGAATCATCTGAAACTGTCTCTCTCATCACTCTACAGGCAATTGGCGTAGAGTAAAGTGGGGCAAGATTGCGCACTTAGGGTTTAAATAGCGATATTCTGAAGGAAACGTCACAAATTACATTTTAACTGGCATTTCATCTGAATTTTGCCTGTTGTAGGACAGAGTCCGAAAGTCATAGAAACAATTTAAACTGTAATTCGCACTCTTATCCCGACCTTGGGATAAGAGTGCGTTTCTGGTGGGGTAAATTTGCGCACTATTATCAAATGAGAAAAACATATGTGTCATTTAGTTCTGTGTCTTTTGTTTAATTTTTAGCGTACATAAACGTAATATACCTTGTTTCTCAGCATATAACAGTTACTGTTAATACAATATTTGACCTAATGAACAAATCTGCGCCTGTCATCAAAAACATGGAAAAATATTCCTGTCTCACGAAAATCTTTTTAACAGAGATCACAAATGAAGTGTCCAGAACCTTCATAACAAGAGCAGGATCCATGCCACCACCCCTCGCACTTGAGACATAGAATACAGTCTTCTGTTGGTGGATTATTGTATTTTTCAGTACAGCCTGGAGAGTGAAAAGTTTGTGAATTTTCCCTAGACGTATTTAAGTTTTGCTTTGTTTTACTTTTGTTTGCTTGATCAGAATCAAACAGTTTCCTCTTTGGTTTCTTTATTTCTTGTTCTGTTGATTGGGATTCCAGTGGCTTCTTGAATGGGGTCCCAGATACTATTTCTGACTTTTTTCGTTTCTTCTGTCTTTTTTGGCAATCATTTCTTCTTGTCAAACGAATTATTTCTCTCTGAACTTTGGCTCTGGAGAGATCCAGTTTCAACTGTGGATGCATCATTAAATTTGTCACTTTGTTCTGTAATAGTCGAAGGCAGGAAATCTTCCTCTGCGAATATGTGACGATCGATTGGATAAATGCCACATATCTTGAACGCCTTTGTTGCCTTCGTCTTTGTGGCCGTCCTTTGATAAGCCTTTCGAAACAATTCAGCGATACATTCTTAATTACATATCCAGCGTGGTTAATGAGCCACTGGCCGCATTTCTGTGGATAAAAGTCCTTCAGTGGCTTGAAAAAGCATCGATCCAGTGGCTGTATTTTGTAGCTGCTGTGTGGAGAAATGCAAAGCATGTGAATGTTATGGTCCCTTCAGTAAAGAACGACGTTCAGACTCAAATGTGACGAGAAATTATCCAAAACTAACAAGACTGGATTATCTTCTGTTGGCTGTATGTTTTTCAAAATGTTGTAGCCATGTGAGATAAAAATATGAGTTGATGTATCCAGTGTCCGAAGACACCATTAGTGATCCAGGAGGGGCACCGTTCTTCAAACTCTCCTTCATCCTTTTCCGAGGAAATATTATTGCTGTAGGGATGTAACTTCCCCCAGCTCCCATACAACATACAACCGTTATCAGCTGACCTCCTTCTGTAGATGCTATTTTGCCTATGTGCTTCTTGCCGCATGTTGCAATCACTTTTGGAACTTTGTTAGGAACAGTTGTAATTCCTGACTCATCCATGTTACATTTGCGATGAGGTTCAAATTTATATCTCTCCATCAGTGACGAAAGATTTGTTGAAAGAAAGCGACGAAAGATTTGTTGAACACCATCACAGGTCCTAGACTAGTTTTCTGTGGGATCCGAAGGCTAAGATTTCGTCTCTGCAGGAAATCGTAAGCCCAGTCCTTTTGTAGTGTAACGACGTAAGTTTTTTATAACCGATTTTCGTTTGATATATGACCATGTGCAGACTTCGTCACCTACGTCAATTACACCCACTTCAAAATGATTTATATTCTTTTTAAATTGTCATAGAATGGTTCTTGAACGAAACTGTAAAACATCAGTTGAGTCGTATGCAAAGAATTACATCACTTTGGCCCATTGGTTTTTGTAACTTTTTCAATTTAAATTTCGTTTGTTTCTCCTCAGAAATTATATTGACATACGTTATCTTGATCTAATCGATATCAGAATCACACATTAAATAAACTTTTGAGATTCAAAGTTTCGGTGAACGCTGTCAAAATCACTAATCTTGTCAAATATATTATTAATCCTTTCACATAATTCTTCATAAATAAATCCTCAGAACACGTGTTTCAACTTTAGTAGCATACACTATTTTATTAGCTTCCTACACATACAGATGTGAACTTGACCGTTGAGAGACAGTGACTGACTTTTCAATAAGATTAAGCTCTATATGACGTCATTGTTGTACAAAAAGAGTACAAAAAATTCATTTTTAATTTTTTAGAAGCACGACGCAACAACTCGGTTCCAGGATCTTCTGTTGCTCCTTGGCTGTCGACCCGCGACGTTTAGCGGCGAGCAATTTCCTCTCTGGTCGCGGCAACGAAGATGCTGTCTCCGTTCGTTGCGCCGCCCTCTCCGTACATGAAACACGTAAAAAAATACAAAACTTTTAGATAATTCACATCTATTACAAATAATAAGAAAAACACATAAACAAAAACTAAATTAAACTTATAGTCACCTGCAAACTGGGCTGACATTGGTGGATGGGTGACGCTTAATTTCGTCCCACTACATACCCCACCCACAAGCTCAGTTTGTCAGGTTTTAACCGAAAATAAAACTTTTCAATATACAATATTTAAATGTTAATACATTTTCCTCACATTTTACGTAATCTAGAGTCCTTGCTCTTAGATAGATTTAATCCTTTTAATACGATACTGTTGTGACTATTTGTCATTTACTCTTAATTGTACTATTATGGTAATTAGTAACCGAATATAGGGAGATTACTCCTCTTCATTTAATAGTTGCTAATAAATACTAATTTAGTACGTTCTTTAACGTTGTTACATTAGGACAGAGCGTTCAAATTGTGATAGATTAGTTTCAGTTTCATTTATTTACTAGAATTATTCTTTCCAAAAATGTATATTACTCATAAGTTTCTCACAATAACTAACAGTACTATTTACTTTACGTCTTTCTTTTTCCTAATGCCCTATTTATGCCTGAGGTCAAGAAGAAATCAAGCAAAACTTTCTTTAGAATCTCGGCACGGCTTTCTTTACCTTCGGACACCTTGTTGGGTAATGGCAATTTATTTAGGAGAAACAAGCGAGAGAGCCCCGTTTGGTGTGTTATATATTAACACTATTACAAACCTTTATTAAAGGCACTCTGCTATGTTCTCGTGAGCCATATAGCTCTGGACGCCCATGGTCCCTAAAACTATTAACCATCCCCTTTGGTTCCTACTATCCAAGTAAATTTAAAATATGCAAAATTCCTTTTGACCTAAGAGAAAAAATCCCCCTTTTGGTTATCTTTCTCTTTTTGAAGTACCAGTAGATTATTGTAGAACACTTGTTTAAGCTTTCTGTTTCATTCTTTAAAATAATACGTAACTATCACGAAA
Source organism: Schistocerca serialis cubense (assembly GCF_023864345.2). NCBI lineage: Eukaryota > Metazoa > Arthropoda > Insecta > Orthoptera > Acrididae > Schistocerca > Schistocerca serialis. The sequence continues at coordinate 166,505,139 of NC_064638.1, read as the reverse complement.
ACTTCACATGAATAAACTATGAACGCTCTTCCGTATGTAACATATACTAAATATTAACTTATTTAGGAATGAAGGGTTTCATTTGATCAACACTATATAATCCTTTAATTACACCTGATGAGGGTTCCATAAGAAGTAATGCTTTGGGATGTACAATCTTATGTACAACATATGGACCTTCAAAGATAAAGAAGAATTTTCTACATTCCTTACCGATCTTAGAACTTTTAGGATGAGATCGTACTAACACAAGATCTTCTACCTGAAATGAGGGTTCTATAACCTGTTGATTATAACTTTTAATTCTCCGTTCGGCATTTTTTACAATCTGTTCGCAAACTTTTTCGTCTGGAATGCATTGTTGGATCTCATTTACCGGTGGCCAAGGTAGAGCAGCTAGTAAAGGCTCACCTATAATTCGTTTGCCTAAAATTTCTATAGGTGATAATCCCGTCGTTAGGTGAGGCAATTCATTTAATATCTTTTCGAATTCAGGCATTAGTTTGGCCCACCGAGTATGTTTATGTGCACAATAAGTTCTACATAATCGTCCTAATTCTTTCATGACTCTTTCTACTAAATTACTTTGAGGGTGATATTTCGAAATTAAGATATGTTTGATTCCATATTGTTTTATCATATCTTGAAATCTTTGACTAATAAAGGCACTACCGTTGTCAGACATAAGTCGTTTAGGAATGCCCCAGTTAACAAAGTAATTTCGGGTGAGGCAGCGTATAGCGCTTGCTGTATTCGCTCGTTTCAAAGTATATAGCTTCACATGTTTGGACCAACATTCCATTACAACAAACACATAAGTTAATCCTCCTGAACTACGAGGCAGAGGGCCGAAAAAATCTACTGACAGTAGATCCCACAGACCTCGAGGAATTACAGCATATAATTTATAACGCTTAGATTTGTTATTAACTTTAACCTTTTGACAGGTTTCACAAGCCCTAATAATACTTCTCACAATACGGGACATATTTTTGAAATAATAATACTTCATTAGATGTTTAATACATTTATGAATTCCAAAATGCCCGTAACCTTCATGAATATAAGTAATTAACTCGTACACAACAGTTTTCGGAATGGAGATTTTCCATCTCTGGTGTTCCCTCTGTGCTTTCCAATACAACAAGTCGTTAAAATATAACCACACACTCCGGGTGTTAACTGTTTCGTTTGGATAGACAATTCGTATACTAACATTTTTCTTTCCCTTATGTAATACGGTAGCCTACTAATTAGGACTCGTATTAAATGACTTTCAATAATTGGTTCTTCAATTAATTTAGCACGGTCTAAATGCCATTCAAAATAACTCCTATAACCTCCCCACCGTTTAGAATATGGAGGAGGGTCTAACAACTCTAAAGTTAGGTGTTGTTGTTTTCCTCTTGACCAATAATTTTGTTTAAACTGCTTAACAAAATCATCCCAGTCCCTAAATTCAGTTCTATGCAGTACTGCCCATTCCGCAGCTTCTGCTTCTAAATGTCCTATTACAAATTGAATGCGTTTTTCATTACTCCATTTAGGAGATAATGATGTTTCAAAAGCTTTTATAAAGATTATAGGGTGAAGTTCGCCTCCTGGTTTGAATACAGGAAATCGACTTGCTACATTTGAATTTGTCGTTATGTCATCCAAACATTCTGCGAGAGAAATAGTCGGATTTTGTTTAGATTGCTGAGACGGAGTTGCATCAGATTGGCTTGCCGTGATTTCTTTATTCATATTGTTGTCGTCCGAGCTAGCAAATTCGATGCGACTTTTGTCTCTGATTACGTTATTGCTTCTACTACTTGAAATGTTACCATTATTATCTAATTCCGATAACCGTTTAGTAATTTCCTGTATTCGCATTTCTGTATTGGATACGCAATTAGCTAATATCGATTCTTCACTGTGTTCATGATGTGAACGCTCTGTACCTTCGTCAATGTTATTATCTTTGGCAGTCTCAAGGTTACTGCATATTTCAGTAATTAAAAATTTCATGTTTTCGATTTCGGTATGATCCTTTTCTACTTGATGAGTTAATGTCTCTAATTCTACATTATCTATTGAAGAAATCTCTACAGGTTTGGTAGAGACCTCTTTAATAGATTCCAATAATTTTCTACGAACTGTTTCTGTTTGCATAGAGAATTCATCTCGTAACATATCGTTATTTTTCTGTATTTCATTTACAACTAAGGTAGTGACACTATCTAGTCTCTCGGTTAAGTCAGTAATATCGTTTCGCATGCGAGCTTTTTCCCTGCGCGATTCCTGGATATGTTCTTCTAACCTTTTACAATTATCAGCAATCTTATTACTAAGTGCTACTAATTTTTCCTGCATTTCAACTTTAGAAGACTCTATTTTATCACTTAATTCTCGACTGGTTTCATTAAGATGTTCCTGCAACCTGTCTGTCGATTTTGTTAGCTCCCCTTTAAGCCTAGCAGTAGATTCCTCGTTAGAATGTTTTAACTCCTGTTTTAGTTCCTCTTTCAATCTAGCAGTAGATTCTTCGTTAGACTGTCTTAACTCCTGTTTTAGTTCCTCTTTCAATCTAGCAGTAGATTCTTCGTTAGACTGTTTTAATTCCTCTTTCAATTTAGCATTAGACTCTTCGTTAGATTGTTTTAATCTAGCCACACATTCTTCGTTAGACTGTTTTAATTCAGCTAGAAAATCCCCATTAGATTGTTTTAATTTAGCGATCGCCCTAAAAAGGGATCTCACGCTCCTATCGGACATAGATTGCTCTTCGTCTGACATTTCACTTCCCGACATTATTGTAAGATATTAACTATTTACACACGCAGACTTGTAATCAACAATCCTAAAAAAGCACACTACCTATATACAACACTCCACTTCCAACTTGAAACAAACTCACTGGACACTAATATTGTAATTTGTAGTTCTCGATGATCAGTGTGCTGCTATGGGGTGCACATGTAACAGCCGTCGATGCAGCCGCTGAGATGCTGCGACCCCGCTTCGCAACCGGCAGGACGCTGAGTCGAACACCAGAGACGTCACTGGCTGCAACCACGCCCGGCACCGCCGTAGACAGGCGAAGCCCTCAGCAACACCTCTAATACCAGCCGAGAAACGCCCCGCAGCTGACATACTGGGCCTATTAGATTAGGGAGAAAAAAGGTTGTCGGGGTTTGCAGCGTTCAGCTGCTGCCCAACAGATGCGCCTTCTCGTGGAACAACTGCGTGACCATACTGCTTGGCTGCGCTCCGTCAGATGCCCACACCCGCGAAGTCGCCGCTGGCTGGTGAAGGCTCCACGAAAACTCGCGTTGACTTCCGAAGGACTCTTGATGTTTTGTTTCGTACCTGTGTGCCTTAGTTGCACACAAGTCCTGTTTCTAAGGTCGCCACAGTCTAGTGTAACGACGTAAGTTTTTTATAACCGATTTTCGTTTGATATATGACCATGTGCAGACTTCGTCACCTACGTCAGTTACACCCACTTCAAAATGATTTATATTCTTTTTAAATTGTCATAGAATGGTTCTTGAACGAAACTGTAAAACATCAGTTGAGTCGTATGCAAAGAATTACATCACTTGGGCCCATTGGTTTTTGTAGCTTTTTCAATTTAAATTTCGTTTGTTTCTCCTCAGAAATTATATTGACACACGTTATCTTGATCTAATCGATATCAGAATCACACATTAAATAAACTTTTGAGATTCAAAGTTTCGGTGAACGCTGTCAAAATCACTAATCTTGTCAAATATATTATTAATCCTTTCACATAATTCTTCATAAATAAATCCTCAGAACACGTGTTTCAACTTTAGTAGCATACACTATTTTATTAGCTTCCTACACATACAGATGTGAACTTGACCGTTGAGAGACAGTGACTGACTTTTCAATAAGATTAAGCTCTATATGACGTCATTGTTGTACAAAAAGAGTACAAAAAATTCATTTTTAATTTTTTAGAAGCACGACGCAACAACTCGGTTCCAGGATCTTCTGTTGCTCCTTGGCTGTCGACCCGCGACGTATAGCGGCGAGCAATTTCCTCTCTGGTCGCGGCAACGAAGATGCTGTCTCCGTTCGTTGCGCCGCCCTCTCCGTACATGAAACACGTAAAAAAAATACAAAACTTTTAGATAATTCACATCTATTACAAATAATAAGAAAAACACATAAACAAAAACTAAATTAAACTTATAGTCACCTGCAAACTGGGCTGACATTGGTGGATGGGTGACGCTTAATTTCGTCCCACTACACTTTCCGACCATCTTAGTGTTTTTGTCAAATTTTGTTTTTATGTTATTCCTCGCAGAGTAGTCATGAACTAATCTCCTGAAATCTTTCAGAGTCATACCATAATAACATTTGTCCAAAGATCTGCAGTGTTCGGTGAGTTCCAGTTCCTGTTCATCATTAAAAGTTCTTCCGAATCTTCCCAGTTTGTTTACCCCAAAACCCTGAAAAAAGTGGGGGTGGGAGTATTAATTTTAAGCTTATCCCTACGTAGGCAATAGTTTCCTAAATAAAACATATAGAGATAAAAGTATACTTGCAAGGGCCTCGTACCTCTTTAAGGCGATTTCTGAGGGCAGCGTCACTTATTCCAAGCTCCCTCGCTATTTGTCGTTTAGACTTGCCATTTTTCAAGCCCTCTTTTGCAGCTTCCAGCATTTCTGGAGTGCTTGGTTTCCGTTCGTTTTTCCTTTTGTAGATGCTAAAATATAAAAAATCATTCTTAGTGGACTACTGTCGATGTATAATATCCACCTCAACGTTCATAAATATTTCTTGGTCTATGAAAAAGCTGATAATTATAACGCATGGTGTAAGATTACGCACTGCGCAGTTTTGCCCCACCTGCAACGCGTAAACTTGCCCCTGACTACGACGCTGCAGCTTTTGACTGCTCATGGAAACGCTTTGTAGGTGTTAATATACAACAAGACTAACAATGCATCGTAGTACACAATGGAATAAAGTTAAAATTTATAATCCCATTATTGGCTGCGTTATAGCTTTTTTCCGGAACATGAAAATAACTTAAAACACTTCTTACCGCATTGCGCAACCGTTAACACCAGGACAACAATCAAACTACGGCAATAAAGTGTCAACCACAGAGTCTATTTCGTGCCCTGCAGAGCAGCCACCTGCTGCATTACTAAAACTGAGATACAAGCCTTGCGCAGTCTTACCCGCCACGCAATCTTACCCCACTCTAAGTCACTGAACACTTTTCAGAATTGTCCATAATTGCTGTTCTCAGCTGCAATGGCTTCTTTTAGTGTGGCTGCTTGTGACGAAAATCTTGTGTGATCAGCCAATCATTTGTTCTGATAGGTGGCAGTAGACAATTTCATGGACATTTCTCTAGTATTTGCATGTCGTGAAAGCTTAAGCGCCTTTGTACTGTTTGAAATTATAAGCGCGCATTGTCATCAAAGATGCTGTTTCGTTGGAGGCTTGCTTGGATCATCTCTGCTTTGCAAGATGCGCAGGAGATGATGCGCACTGTTAATTATGTGATGAGGACACACAGTAGCCGGCAGTGGTACGTCATGAGTAGTGGTACAGCATAGGCCGAGTGGTGTGGTTGCAGTTACGTTCTGCGGAAGTGGAACATTTTGATTTACTGATTAAGTAACTGAGACGAGAAAAGACACTGAAGCATTTTCCGAAGAATAGTTTATTATGATTATTTTGATGAGTAATCGAAAAGGATTTAATTTAAAGTAATAGATTTCAAATTTTTGTACTTTACTGCGTCAGCTTCTAGTTACGCATCCGTGGTTCAGACATCCTGAGATTTGGGTATAGGGAAAGATAAACAGCCAAGCATAATTTTCAATTTGAATTTAGAGGTAAGAATAACTACTGAATATACAGAGGGGTCCTAAAAAATTTATTCACTGTTTAAAAGTCCATAACTGGCAAAATAATTGACGGAGTTGTCTCATCTTTGGTAGTGTAATAGTTTGTAGATGCAGCAATCGCCACAGAAGCTTTGTATTGCGTAGTTTTGTTTTGTCAGATGACAGTCGCCAGATAGTCAGTGTTTTGTTCTTAGTTGCACCTAGTTACTCGAGTAAAAATGGTTGGCGCAAGGCTTACACTCGATGAAAGGAAGTCAATGGTACAGTAAATCGCCACAATTGCATCTACTGGGCCGCCGAAAATACGAACGTCCATGTAGACAAAGCCGTGAATTTGCCAGGAGTAAATGTGTGTTGTGGGTTGTCTTACCGGGGCTTGATTTGGCCATTCGTCTTTGATGGCACAGTTAACGGTGAGGTGTACCTTCAGAAGCTTCAGACATCCATCTTACAAACTATCCGAGACTTGTATGGAGACGGAAGAGTTTACTTTCAACAAGATGGTGCCCCAGCCCTCTATCAAGATCGTGTTAGAGCGTATATCGACGAAAATCTAGGCCGTAGAGGTGCTGTGGAGTATCCACAACGCTCCCCAGACCTAACTCCGCTGGACTTTTACCTGTGGGGAACACTAAAGGACGTCATTTATCGACAAAACCCACGCACACTGGATGAACTTCGAGAATCCATCGTACATTCATGTGCAAATATCCAGCTGAACACATTGCAGTCAGTAGTTCGTACTGCAACGGCATCGTTTAAGTTGGACTTTAAGCTACACTTTCGCCAAAAATGAGACAACTCGGTCAGTTAGTTTGCAAGTTATGGACTTTTAAGCAGTGGATACGTTTTTTTTGGACCCCTCTGTATAATGTTATTTTTACGCGTCGCATTTTGAAAAGATCGTTTGTCCACTACATTTGATGTTATAATTAATCTCAAGTCATTGTCCGCATCCAAAGTCTATGCCAAAATGTGAGTTATCACTTTTACTTACTCAGATTTGTTATGACGCAAGTATGCTTCGCTTTTTTAAAAAAAAAATGGGAGCGCATTGCACCAAGCGCATCTCAGTAGTTATTTAGTTGCTCAGCAAATGCGACGCTCTTTCAAGACATGACCAGTGGCACGGTGTTTCCATTGTGCTACAGGTAAACCTAAATTAAATAATAAAAAAAGGGAACCATGAGTTTTTCATGGCTCAGTCCATCAGCTTAAAAATTTAATGATTCACAGTGTTGAATTCAGACTGTATTCTTGCCATTACAAATGTTTAAACAGACAGGGAACCAGATAGACACTTTCAAGCTACTTTCTCGCAGTCTCATTTTGCAATTCATTCTCACATCGAATTCGTATGTTCAAACTTACGAATTCCCATGCTGAAAGGCATATTTCAGTGCATCTGTAAGAAAATCGTTTTTGTAAAAGACTGAACCAAATTGAAACAAGGATAAAACTGTAGAAAACATACAAAAACGAAAATCACGCCAAAATATTGAAAATCAGGCAGAATCTTGTACATTTTATATACAGACTGAAGAGGTAAAGGAACTGTTGCACCTGCCTAATATGGGGAACGCCCACCTCGAGCACGCAGAAGTGCCGCAACACAACGTGGCATGGACTCGACTGATGTCTGAAGCAGTGTTGGAGGGAGTTGACAGAATGAGTCCCGTAGGGCTGTCCATAAATCCGTAATAGTACGAGTTGGTGGAGAACTCATCTGCAGAGCATATTGCAAGGCATCCCAGATAAGATCGATAATGTTCACGTATGGGGAGTCTGGTGGCCATCGGAAGTATTTGAACTCAGATGAGTGGTCCTGGAGCCACTCGTAGAAATTTTGAACGTGTGGGGCGTAGTATTGTCCTGCTGGAATTACACAAGTCCGTCAGAATGTACAATGGACATGAAAGGATGCAGGTGCTCAGACAGGATGGTTACATACGTGCCACCTGTCAGAGTTGTATCTAGACGTGTCAGGGGTCCCATATCACTCCAACTGCACACGCCTCGCACTATTACAGAGCTTCCACCAGTATTAAGAATCCCCTGCTGGATTCATGAGGCTGTCAACATATCCGAACACGTCCATCCGCTCGATATAATCTGAAACGAGACTGGTCCGATCAGGCAACACCTTTCTAGTCATCAACAGTCCAAAGTCGATGGTGACGGGCCCAGGCGAGGGATAAAGCTTTGTGTCGCGCAGATCAAGGCTACACAAGTAGGCCTTCGGCTCCTAAAGCCCGTATCGATGATGTTCCGTTGAATGGTTCGCTCGCTGACACTTGATGGCCCTGTAGTGAAATCTGCAGTGAATTGCAGAAGGGGTTAACTTTTGTCTTGCTGAACGATTCTCTTCAGTCGTCGTTGGTCCCGAACAGTACACAATAACAAGGTTTGGGTATTAAAGCCATCTTATCAAAGTGAAGTCCTTGAAGGAGTTCTTTAAGTTGTGGAAAAAGAGAAAAGTCGCAGGAGGCCAAGTCGGTACGGTGAATGACCGACGCCGGGTTGTTGCAGACGCTGCAGCGCTCGTGTGTGGTCTGGCATTCTCGTCCTGAAGGACGAGGTGCTCCATTGTGTGAACGAACAGTTCGAATTCGAAACTCTATTACAGCACTTTGTATCTCGAACACCGACGTACTTACGTTACACACCACCATGTTATACACTACAATTCGGAGTCCTCTGGTGGCAAGGGTTGCAAATGTGTAGAAATAAAACATTTAATTGTAGAATGTTAATGACTATTTTATTTAAAAAAACTTTAAGATACCTTGCCTGGGAGAGCCTAGAAAAATACTAGCAATTTTCATAACATTTACACGGCTCTAATTAGATAACATGAGCTCTTAGTAGAATGGGAACTGTAGGACAATAGGAGTATATTTGCAACTTTTGATATACAGTTGATTGAATTGGTTTTCATGTTGACTTTATTACATCTTTGTTTCTGAAGATCAGTTAATTATATTTTTATACACCGGTCCATATTTGAAATCTATATATATGTTTGAAACTTTATGTACACACTAACAGCATGTCTATCTAAAATGTAGACTACAATCATGCCACTTAAGCCACAAGTTTTTAATCTAGAAAATCTGATAATCAAAAATTAGGTTACGTTTTTATAATTAATCACTATCTATTTTCCCTATTATTTGTATGTTAGTGCTTGTAGCCTGCTTTTCTCCAAATAACTCCCTGAAACATCACAAAAAATTTGAGACATCTAGCTCACTATACTTTTTCTGCACAAAATAATATGTCAGAAAATTTAAATCTCGAAAATTCAGTTCAAGGTTATCTTTCATCCTTGACTATCTCTGTTATTATTAATACATTCCAATTACATGGTCTCCTTAGTTTACGTTTTCCTGAACTTCTCATTTCCCTTTCGTGTTTCTCCTTGTTATTCTGGCGTTTTCTACCTAAAGGACCCACTTTTCAGCTTCGGCCATTCTCATCGAATCAACTGCCAACAGTTATTGCCTCATATTAAACCCAATATATATTCCTGGGAACCCTAAAATTTCGAATCTGCTAACTGCTCAGCACTAAAACAAATTATTGGGCATAATAAATTTCGAGAAATGGCAGCAACTCAAACTGCAGAAAAGTTTAAAAGGAAGACAGCGCTATAAAACCAGATATATACGAGAGAAACATGCGAGAGTGAGTCAAATGAAAACCTTAAATACTTTTTAAATATTATTTATTGTGCAGAAGTGGTACAAAGCTGTATCACTTTTCAACATAATCTCCCTCACGCTCAATGCAAGTCTTCCAGCGCTTACAAAGTACATAAATTCCTTTAGAAAAAAATTCTTTCGGTAGTAGGCGCAACCACTCATGCACCGCGTTCATCAGAACGAAACTTCTTTCCTCCCATTGTGTCTTTGAGTGGTCCCAACGTATGGAAATCACTTGGGCAAGGTCTGGTGAGTATGGTGGATGAGGAAGACACTCAAAATGCAGGTCTGTGATTGTTGCAACTGTTGTACGGGCAGTGTTGGGCCTAGCATTGTCATGTTGTAAAAGTACACCTGCTGACGGCAATCCACGTCGCTTCGATTTGATTGTAGACAGCAGATGATTTTTTAGGGGATCTGTGTATGATGCACTGGTGACAGTGGTCCCTCTAGGCATGTAATGCTCCAAAATGACGCCTTTTTCGTCCCAAAAGAGAATCAGCATAACCTTCCATGCTGATGGTTCTGTTCGAAACTTCTTTGGTTTTGGTGATGAGGAACGGCGCCATTCCTCGCTCGCTCTCTTCGTTTCCAGTTGGTGGAAGTGAACCCAGGTTTCGTCCCCAGTAAACATTCTTGCAAGGAAGCCACCACCTTCTCGTTCACAGCGCCAAAGAAGTTCTTCACGAGCATCAACACGTCGTTCTCTCATTTCAGGAGTCAACTACCGTGGCACCCATCTTGCAGACACTTTGTGAAACTAGAGTACATTATGCACAATGTGGTGTGCTGACCCGTGACTAATCTCTAAACATGCTGCAATATCATTCAGTGTCACTCGGCTGTTTTCCTTCACTATGGCTTCAACTGCTGCAATGTTCTGTGGAGTCACAACTCGTTGTGCCTGAAGTGGACGAGGAGCATCTTCCACTGAAGTCACACCATTTGCGAACTTCCTACTCCATTCGTAGACTTTCTGCTGTGACAAACATGTATTACCGTACTGAACCTTCATTCGTCGATGAATTTCAATAGGTTTCACACCTTCACTACGCAAAAACCGAATAACAGAACGCTTTTCTTCCCTGGTGCAAGTCACAAGTGGGGCGGCCGTCTTTATACTGATACTGATACTGCGACGGTATGTGTGTATCTGCACTATGCTGCCACCTACAGGCCATTCTGCACGCTGTTTGTAGCATGCTTACCAAATTACAGGATGACGCCGCGAAATTTCGATTTGTTGTTGCAAATTTAAGGTTTTCATTCGACTCACCCTCGTATAAGCACCGCAAAGCGTTGTCTTCTAACGTAGTTGTCGACTTGAAAGAAGGCTGTGCAGTTCATGTACTTCGAATAGGAATCTAATGACAACAATGACGTGTGAAAGCAACGGAAACATGGGTGTGGACACACATCGGGTGATTTTTAGGTTCATTTTCAAACAATTTCCTGAAATACAATTAAGCTATTTTGTTCATAAAAACTTAAAACATCGATTTAAGGTGAAAGACAAAATATCGATTTTTGAAGAGGATTCACAGGCGCGTTACCGTGAGAGTTTTCACATAAAAAATTTGGAGCCATTGCTTTTCAGCACGCTCTCATACTTCATGTTCCTTGTCTGTAATGAATTAACGTTTTAGTTTTTAGTCCCAACACTTGCTTATGTAATTGTCACACTTGATTTTACCTGTTGCGGCATCAGCCAGATTTCGCAAACAGGCGGTTGGTCCTGCTGACCCCCATCGATGAATCCAGTACCGCTGGAGTTCCCAGAGTGACAGACCATGACACTTTGGGAACTGGCCTTCACCCAGCGATACCGACTCTCGACCCGGGACCATCACGCCTGGCTGGTGGCTCAGCTTCACCTGACTGGTGACGCAGAACAGATGTCCCAGCATATTCCACAACACCGCAGCAGGTACCAGAATGGGATAATTGTAATGGGATTTCATCCATGAAAATATCGAGAAGTATGTAGTGGAGTTTACAACGCCGTATCTAGAGCCTAGAGTGTTATTCAGAATGGTTTTATTTTCAATACGCTATGTGGGAAAGAAGGGCAGAGCGGAGTTACTGTGAATACGGTCGTGAATACGGTAGTTGTCGTCGCAGTCGGCACCAAACCAACACCGACTATCATAGCTCAGGTCTACATACGTGCATAGCAAGCTGAAGAGACAGAGAAAGTATATGAGCATACTGAACGATATTCAGTACATAAAGGGAGATGAAAATCTAATAATCATAAGGGACTGGAATGCGGTTGTATGAGAAGGAGTAGAAGAAAGGGCTAAGAGGGAATCTGGGCTTGGTACTAGGAAGGAGAGGAGAAAAAGAGTAATTGAGTTATGGAATAAATTTCAGATGTTAATAACAAATACTCTGTTCAAGAATTAAAAGAGGGGGAGATGTACTTGAAAAAGGCCGGGAGATGGCGGACGATTTCAGTTAGATTACATCATGGTCAGGCAGAGATTCCCGAAGGAGACACTGCACTGTAAGGCGTAGTCAGGAGCAAATATACACTCGTATCACATAGTAGTAGTGGTGAACAGTAAGCTGAAGTTTGAGAGATTAGTCAGGACGAGTCAAGACACACAGAAGTGGAATATGGGAGTACTAAGCAGTGAAGAGACGCGCTTCAAGTTCTCTAAGGCTATAGACACTGCGCTAACGAATAGCTCAGTAAGCAGTTCAGTTGGAGAAGAATGGACATCTGTAAAAAGGCAAACGCAGAAGTTGGAAAGAGAAACATAGATACGGAGAAGGTAACTGCGCAGAAAGCATGGGTAACAGAAGAAATACTTCAACTGATCAACGAAAGAAGGAAGTTCAGGGAAATTAAGTAATACTGAAATATAAGACACTTAGGAAACGAAATAAACAGGAAGCACAGGGAAGCTAAGACGAAATAGCCGGATGAAAATGTATCGGAAAGACTGATTCAGTATATGGAAAAGTCGGTGATATTAAAATCTAGGGTGGTTACTTGAAGAGTGCAAGGGAATTCCGCTGTTAACTCCAGAAGAGAGAGTTGGTGGGTGGGAAGAGTACTTGAGGGTCTCTATGAAGGGAGAGGACGTTTCCGATGACGCGATAGAAGAAGAATACCGAGGGGTGGGGGGTGGGGGGGACAGATTTAGAATCAGAATTTAAATGAGCTTTGGAAGATTTAAGATCAAATAAGGCGGAAGGGACAGATAACATTCCGTCAGAATTCTAAAGGTGGTAACAAGACGAATATACCACGATCAGCTTAACAGCTTATGCACCCGGCCTACTGACAGGAATAATGTTCAGAAGACTTGGAAAAAATCGAGGTTGTATTAGATGTGGGTCAGTTTGGCTTTAGGAAAGATAAAGGCACCACAGATGGAGTTTTGTCGTAGCGGTTGATAACGAAAGCAAGACTAAAGAAAAATCGAGATACGTTTACAGGATTCGTCGACCTGGGAAAAGCGGTCGACAATGTCAGATGGTATAATATGTTTCGAATTCTGAGAAAAATACGGGCAAGCTATAGGGAAAAATTGGTAATATACAATACGCACAAGAACAAAGAGAGAACAATAAGAGTGGAATAGCAAGAACGGATTTAAAAGGGTGTAAGAATGGATGTAGCATTTCGCCCCTACTGTCCAATTTACACATCGAAGAATCAAAGACCTATATAAATGATAGGTTCGAGAGTCGAACTAAAATTCAAAGTGAGAGGTTATCAATGATAAGATTCGCTGATGACATTGCTATCCTCAGTGAAAGTGAAGAAGAATTACAGGACCTCTTGAACGGAGTGAATAGCCTAATAAGTAAATCGAAGGAAGAGGAAAGTAATGAGAAGCAGCAGAAATTAGATCAGTAAGAAACTTAGGATTGGTGATTACAAAGTAGAGGAAGTTAAAGAATTGTGCTACCTATGCAGCGCAAAAACCGATGACGGAAAGAGCAAGAAGGATATAAAAAGCAGAGTAGCATTGGCAAAATGGGCATTCCAGGCCAAGAGAACGTTACTCGTATCAAACATAGGCCTTAATTTGAGGAAGAAATTTCTGAGAATGTACGTTTGGACCACAGCATTGTGTGGTAGTGAAACTTGGATTGTGGGAAAAACAGAACAGCCGAGAATCGAAGCATTTGAGATGTGGTTCTTCAGAAAATGTTGCAAATTAGGTGGACTGAAAATGTAAGGAATGAGGAGATCCGTGCATCACAAAATAACTTCCATGGTACTAGAGGGAGCTGAAGAGGCTGAAAACTGTAGAGGAAGACAGAGGATGGAATACGTCCAGCAAATTATTGAGGACATAAGTTGCAAGTGCTACTCTGAGATGAGGAGGTTGTCACAGGAGAGGAACTCGTGGCAGGCCGCATCAAATCAGTGACAAGTCTGATGAAAAAAAAGACCTATCTGCAAAGTAGCTGCACTACATAGGGAAGAGATGTGCAGTGTCGGCCGGCGTAAATTTTTCGACTAAACTGTGTAACTGTGGTGGTTAGTCGAAACGTTAATGTTCGAGAGGCGCTCCGTAAGTAATGCAATACATTCTTTTCTCGGCCAGTTTCAGTTGAAAACATGCAATATGTGGTGTGGGACATCGTGGAATATTCTCACTTGAGCCCCTACAGGTGGCGTTGCTAGACGTAGCCTTCAAAATGGTTTCTGTAACGAGGATACGTTCCAGGCAGAGAACTGTCAATGTGTTCATTTTGGCGGGAAACAAGAGCTTCGCAGGTATACACAGGCGCTTGCAGAATTTCTACGGAGATCTGACAGTAAAAGAAGCACGGTGATTCGTTGGACGAGTCGCCTGACATCATCGCAACAATCTGTCCCATCTACAGTGTGCCGGCCGGCTGGAAACAGCTGTGACTCCTGCAGTGTTGGAACGTGTGGACACTCTCATTCGAGGTGACTGACGGCCCACCACCAAACACCTCGCTACACAACTAGATGATGGGGAGTTTATTGATGCAACAAAACGTTGTCTACAACTTCGACCAGCAGAGCGGATCCATGCGGGCCTGATGGCCTTCCCAGTAAAATGGCTTAAGACCGTCACATTGAACAGAGATTATGTTGAAAAATAGGGTTTTGTAGGTCAGACAATAAGAAATTCTGCCTTCAGTTGAAAGGTAAGGCCGTGCGGTTCTAGGCGCTTCAGTCCGGAACCGCGCTGCTGCTACGGTCGCAGGTTCGAATCCTGCCTCGGGCATGGGTGTGTGTGACGTCCTTAGGTTAGTTAGGTTTAAGTAGTCCTAAGTCTAGGGGACTGATGATGTCAGGTGTTAAGTCCCATAGTGCTCAGAGCCATTTTTTTTTTAAAGGTAATTTTTTTTTTAGTTTACCGAGGTTTCGATGAAAAGAATGGTATCTTCTTCAGAACCCACAAATTAAAACATACGGACATATATTAAACGCCGGCCGTAGTAGCCGTGCGGTTCTAGGCGCTACAGTCTGGAGCCGCTTGACCGCTACGGTCGCAGGTTCGAAACCTGCCTCGGGCATGGATGTGTGTGATGTCTTTAGGTTAGTTAGGTTTACGTAGTTCTAAGTTTTAGAGGACTGATGACCACAGCAGTTAAGTCCCATAGTGCTCAGACCCATTATTAATCATTGAAATACATCATCAATCTAATGATTTCGTAACAAGAAAAATCGTGATACTTACAAAACTTAAACTATTTATATAATATCGCAGAATAAAACTAATACAGAATAAATACGCATAATCATAAGATTATGTATGTCAATACTAAAAACAATAAGGAAAACGTATATGGAGCTACGCCGGGCCAGGAATAAGGGTCACACGTAAGCCACAAGGAAACTAAGCGTCGCGAGCAGATCCACGGTGAGAATTCGCACGCCTGTGTCTTGCGTACTAATTTATTAATTACTGTATTGGGGTTTCGCCCTCTTATTATAATATTTGAATGTAAATTTTCTTGCCCTGACTTAGCAGCTATTTCTTAGGAAAATTGTTAAATGTACTGTACCATAGGTAGGCATTTGTCCATTTGCAGGACTGTTTCCTGTCACATTTTGTTTACAATTTACGTTGCACTAAGTGATTTTGAGACAGCTTGTCTCTAGCGCTTGCACATGCGCTCGCACATGCGCTTGGCCGCTGGCCGAGTCTCGCCGCGGAGCTGCTCGCGACGCCTAGTTTCCTTGTTGCTTTTGTGTGACCCTTATTCATGGCCCGGCGTAGCTCCATGTGGTGTCACCGCCAGACACCACACTTGCTAGGTGGTAGCTTAAATCGGCCGCGGTCCATTTAGTACATGTCGGACCCGCGTGTCGCCACTGTGTAATCGCAGAGCTAGCGCCACCACCAAGGCAGGTCTCGTGATACGAGAGAGCACTCGCCCCAGTTGTACGAGAACCTAGCTACCGCCCAGTTGTACGAGAACCTAGCTACCGCCCAGTTGTACGAAGCCTTTCTCTCTCATTAGCCGAGAGACAGAATAGCCATCAGCTAAGTTAATGGCTACGAACTAGCAAGGCGCCATTTGTATCAGTGCCTATAGCTTACGAGTATTCAAGAGAGATGTATTCCAAGGACTAATAAAAAGATAAGTAATAAGCATCTACATACTTTCCTTCTTATTCATTTATAAGTTCTCATGTTCCAGACTTCACGCCCGTCTGCGTTAGCCTTGCGTGCCCTATCGGCTACAGCGTTAGTCTAGCTTGCCTTTTTAGCCATCTCAACTTCACGGTGTCGGCCCAGATACCGACACAACACTCCATATACGTTTTCCTTATTGTTTTTAGTATTGACATACATAATCTTATGATCATGCGTATTTATTCTGTATTAGTTTTATTCTGTGACATGAGCAATGTGTGGTGTCTGGCGATGACAGCACACAATGTGTGGCCCCCAAAATAATTTAATTTTTGTAAGTATCACGATTTTCCTTATTGTGAAATCATTAGATTGATTACGTATTTCAATGTTTCATAAATGGCCCTATGTGCTAATTTATAGGTTCTGAAGAAGATAACACTATTGGCATCGAAACCTAGGTAAACTAAAAAATTTTTTTTTACCTTGCAACTGAAGGCTGAATTTCTTATTGTTTGAACAATTCACTGTTGCTGAAGCGCTGAATTATATTAAAGATTTGTAGGTGTTCTTCACCGTTTTGTAACTAGCCTTCAGGACTACCTTTGGTGTGTTTGTTTTATTTTGGAACACCCGGGTTAAGTTCAGCTTTCTTCAACTTTCAGACTTTACTTTTTATAATTTTAATCTCTTCTGTCTGGTGGCGATGTTCTTCTTTTCTAATTTCTGAAAACGCTTCAACTGCCTCCCTCGCGGTCATTTTGTTGGACATAGTCCTGTTTGGAACCATTTTTTGCACTCTTCATTCCAATTACCTCTTTTTTATTTTTAACCATTTCAACCTGAAAGAAGTAAGATGAAAAAAATATAATTTAAAAATGGAAAATACTTCTGGCCGATACTGGAAGACACTCGGATGCAGTGCAAGCTGTCAAATGTAGTACCTGATTTTGTAAAATGCTACACTAATAATAAAAATTGTATTAAGTCCCCTGGTCTTAAAAAGAAACTCGTACACCAAATTTTAAACGAAAGAAATGCTGAGTTCTAGTCCAAGAAAGACAGCCTGAACGAAGAATCATATGAACTGAATCTTGAACTTTCAAAAATCTTTAACACTACCTTCAATTTTCAAACTGATTCTTTTTGGCTACGATAAGTTTTGTTTGTTTCGTGGTCATGAGTGCACACAACTTTTAATTATCAAACAAATCATCTGACTAGCTAACTAACTAGCCAAACATCCTACTTACTAACGAGTGAACTCATTAAATAAAAAACTAACTGACTTACGAACCTAATTCCTCTCTCTCAAACCCCACCCTATGGGGTGAGAGGGAGAGTTTTAGTTTTAGCGAATCAAAATTTACGAAATAAATAAGTATTTTTTATTTCTCCGTAACCATTTTCCACGCAAAAATGAGAACATGGATTTTCTTGAATTACAGCGCCAACTATCAAGAATCAAAACAAATGTTTAAGACAAACCGTACGTAGTTTTTTTATGTAGAATCTGATTCTGCAATAAAAAATAGATGTTCCAATTTGAAATTTTGAAGTTGCCTCCCGCCCCACCCCCACGGGGCTGGGGTGGCGGGTTAATTTTAGCACGAGCAGATGTCCCCCTCGAAAATAATCAACTTTGGATTCTACACATTTTTTTGTGTGAAGCCTATTTTTCGAGCTATTCTGGTTTGTAAACTTAAAACTTACACCCTGTATAACAGAGGTAACCGAATCATAGCACCGAAATTAATCACTTGCCTTAAAAAGGAGTACCACAGGGACATCTTCCGTGAGCTAAGAACTGCAGAAACAGCATTAAGCAGTGAGAGCAGAGAAATCTCTGAAGATAGAAAGAAGATACACGACTCTGGTGTATATGAATGCACAAGCTTGCTTCTGGTTCCTGTACACTTTTGCCATTAGGAGGCGGAAGGTCAAACCACGGTAGTGGCCTCTACTGTAAGCCTACCGATACTGCGCGACTCTCTCCTGTTTCAAGTATCATCCCACTATTGAGGGAAGTGGAATATGCTGATTATGCCATTAGCGGAAATCATTCCTGTTTATATCACTTGTGCGAACTTACTAGTAAGATGACTTCCGATTTTGAGCTATGTCTTATCACTGGAAAGCCAAAAATCATTTCCTTCCCCTCTTTGTGCTAAGCAACACGTTGCTAAACGCTCCATGCCAGAGACTAATATTATAAAGCGCAGTCTGAAAACTGTGATATAATTCGCAGACCGTGTGACCTCTCTCAGAAATATATTCCGGAACGAAAGCTGGACACCAATAGAATGCGCCCGATTTGTAAACAGATTCTCCGCGAACTCATTAACGTCATCCTCTCCCAATTGCTGTGGATCCTACATTCCATGAATATGAAATGAAGTGGAGCTCCAGCCCATCGACGAGAGGGACCAACGCAAAGAGCCGGACATGGAGGATGGCCGTTTCTGCGGCGGGATCAAAGGGGACAGCCGCGTCCGCCCCTAACGCCCCCGACATAACAGTACAAAACGCCTCTCAGTGATCCCTCACAGCCATGACTGGAGCCTTACGATAATGACCAGCGTGTACAGTGAGTGCGATGCAAATGACTGTTCCGGGATGATCGGACAGGCAATCTCCCGCGCTTGTTCACCCATGTGCGTGGCGAGAGGATGGGAGAATGTGAGGGCGAGTGAGATGGAGAGAAAGACAGAGAGAGAGAGACAGAGAGAAACGGGGAAAAGCAGGTGCTTTGCTGACATATGAGCAGCAGCAAGCGGTCGCAATAGATTCGCATTGTTAGAGATTACAGTCACGAGATTGCTTTGTAACGTGAACTCGGGCCCTGGGTTAATCTCAGCTCTGCCCCACCTACGAAAATAGCCTGCAATTAAAATTTCCACCGTCGAGTACCGCGAGAGTTTCAGCATTTAAAACAAAGCGCCTTGTTGGAGTAATGGGCAAAGCGAACGCCCTCACTCCACTCCAGACATTTCATTTGCGGACCAAGGGAAACACACGACATCTCTCATCTAGATTCCATTACACTGCTAAGTGTCACGCGCCAGGTAATTTATTTAGTTACCGAAATCCCCGCACAGCAACGAAACTTCTACTGTTGTTACTCGCTCTCATTTACTGTTACCTCTAGTATGAGTAGGTTACTTTCTGTCAAAATCAGTCACAATTACTTTAGGGTTAATTTCCATTTTTCTTGAGATTTTCGAAAATATTCTTGTGTTTTTTTCTGTATTGCTGTTCAGCAATGTTCATCGGCACATTATCCTGTCAAATACTGTGTTGTCAAAGTAAATTCTGCGAAAAGGTGCAAAACATGTCAGTATAAAATAAAATGTAGGGTGCCAACAAGAAATGATCATTTTGTGTATTATCATTTTTCGTGCGAATTATACATTTTGTGTATCAAGGTTTCATAGTAAACAAGTTATTTTCTCTTGGAAATATTAATTACAGTGAAGGAAACATAGGAGAAATTCGGAAAGGGCATTAAAGTTGAGGGAGAGGAATATAACTTACACGGTTTGCCGATGAGATCGTGATTCTGTCAGAGATGTCAAAGAACCTCGACGAGCAGTTGATCAGAATGAACCGTGTGTTGGAAAGAAGTTATAAGACAAATATTAATAAATGTTACGCAAAGGTGATGGAATGTGGTCGATTAAATCAAGTGATGTTAATTAGAAAATGAGAGATTAAAAAAATCAGATGACGTTTGTTCCTCTATTAGGCCAGCTAATTAGCTGCAGATAGGGGAAATGGAGAGGATATAAACTCCAGACTGGCCATAGCAATAAAACATTTTCGACAAAGTGAATTTTTTTTAAAATATATAAAGTAATTATTTAAGAGTTAGCAGGTCTTTCCCGGAGGAATTTGCTGTGTACGTAAGTGAAAAGCTAACGACAAACAGTTCATACAATGACAGAACAGAAGTTTTTGATATGAGATGTAAAGAAAAATGATTCCCATTGAATGGGCAGATCGAATAACAGATGAAGAAGTAATGATTCTAAAGAGAAAGGGAAGGCGGAGAAATTTGTAACAAACAACAAATCAAATGCAGTTTCGGAAAGAGCTGGTAAAAAAAAAAATATATACGCGGATATTCATAATGAGAGGCTTTTAGCCGACATTTAACTTAAAAGAAAGATCCTCGTTACGTGGAAGTCACAACTTCCAGCAGGTAATCATTCCACATATATATAAAATATGAGGAGACGGGCACAGAAGGGGCTGACAGAGTTAAATTCTTGGAATTAAAACGTGATGATCAGTTCCGATGGGAGAAGTACAAACAGAACTGCCAGAGCGCCTAAACAGTGAGAAAGTAGGCAGGCTCAGGCGATGTGAAAAACCGGCCATACATTCCATAGAGTTACTCGCATAAACCGAAAACAAGATTGTCCGGTCAAAAATCGCATAATACGAATCAATTTTTCTGTGAATTCTAGAACGCCTTGCAGAAACCTATTCAGAGAACTGATTGAAAGTCATTATTGTTGTTTAATCTGTCTCGATACCAGATACTGTCTCGATCCTCGATGCCAGCAGAGGATCTAGGCGGAAGCGGATCTCTGACGTTTTTGTGCAGTTGTGTCACTGTTCTTGATACCACTTGTCGACACTGATGTAAGATTGCAGTCTAATCAACGATGGGTCAGTTGTCTGGACGTAGTGGATTCTTCCAGGAACTTAGAGATGGTGGCAGCTCCACTTTGCTGGGCGACAATGAACGGTCATGACCTTCTTATCATTGAGAGAGCTCCTGAAAGGCAGAAATGGTACTAGTTTATGAAGTACATGACTCAACTCAATATTATAGTGCAGACTACATGCATTTATAGCTTATGTCAAATCGATATTTGATAGTACTCAACATATGAGCCCTATATTATGATGTTTCTCCAATACATCCAACGTTAAGTAAGGAACAAAAACATTTTATTCTCCTTCCATTTTAATACAAAACCAGCCATTATTAAATCGTTAAAATTACATTTACTCATAAATTCCTCATTCATGCAAATATTAAATAAATTCATTTTGTAATGTCATTACACATTTAGATGTGACGGGTTTTTGTGTAAAGTTGGTCCTCATGCTCGAAGGCTATCAATTTTAAACCCGTGACGATAAACGACTTTACTTTTCGTATGTGTAACTGGAACGCAGTATTTGCCACGAAATTATATATGGTGTACATCCACATCAACGCTTACAAACATACATCTCTATAAACTGGAATGACGTACCATCCTACGATTCTTTTATTTACTCCTAGCCTAAACACCACTGCTGGTTCTATGAGCATATCAAAGTCAGCTCTTTTCCTCTTTCCTTTAAAAGACTGATATTGCACTTTAATGAAAACTTAGTCATTTGTTTGACTTCCGTGGTAATTTTTAAGCACGACTGACGGTGCACAAATGCAGTTAACTCTGGAAGTCACTGGTATTCCGTCTTACTGAAATCAATTACGTCTGAAAAATTTTGGCTGAGACGAACTTCCCACTTGATTCCGGTGGCTTCCTGACTTTACAAGCGTTATGGTATTACTACCCGTTACACAGCCCACCGCAGATCTACGAAGCGTGAGATTACGTAGGCACTGTGTGCTCGTCATCCACCTGAAAAGATACAAACGTTTCATTAGAATAAAAGAACCAAGTGAAAGAAAGAAGCAAAGTCTAAACGGGAAAGTTGAAGGTGTGTTCACTATCGCGTACATAACACGTATGTTGCTACTTATTTGGAGACGACGTTTTCAACATCTACATCTACAGCTACATTATGGAAGTCGATAACGAAACCTACCAATACTCTTTGAACTTAATCACAATATCTCATATTAAGTGAAACACATTTTATCACACTCAAGACAAGTTTTTGACAACAGTACAGTATTGTTGGCTGCTTTTTGATTTCGTTCCTACGATACCGACCCTCCAGACTGGTGTCTTACGATTCCTGTAAGAAATCCATATTTAGATTACCTCATATCTCGCAAACAGCAGTTGAAGATCTACAGCAACTAAAGACCCCAGCAAATAACAAGTTGCATGGGAGACCAACTAATTTGGCTAACTCCAAAAACCAGTCACAAAAGGACAAAGTAAGTTGGTGTGCAATATTCACTTTCAATTAAATGACTACTTCGAAATGTAGCATTTAACCAGTAGTTGGGGAAGAACAAAATATCTTGATTCAAAGGCAATCCAAACGCTCCACCTGAATTAATATTAGTAAAATATAAATCAGAATGTCAAATCCTGCGTAACTTGATACTACAGATGCACAAAATTTAAGAGCAGTTTCAGAATTAACCCGAAAATTCCTTTAAGGTAACGTACTTTGTACATGATGTTTCAGTATTACTAAATTTCGTGAAACTTGTATTTACTTTAATTTACTTAGAAGACAGAGAGGTCTCAGGATGTAATTGTGGACTCTGTTGTCATTCCTAACTTATTAATATGCATTCAAACATATTTAAAATATTGCAAATAATTGTGTATTAATTCTAATATAAAACAAGAAATGGCTAGCCCATGGGCAGCGTATTTCTGTTATTACGCAGGTAGTAAGAAACAATCTGAAAATCTTGTAAGGCTGCTGCAGGGTAGGCTGTGCTGTGAAATTATTATTAAGAAAAAAATTTGATACGTAGCGCCATTTCCGACTTAATTAGAACTGAATGTTGTAACCTCCCCACAAATAATGTAAATGACAATAATTTTTCCGCAAATAATGTAAATGGCTATAGTTAAATGTTAATCAGAATAGAGCCAAATGTTGTTGAGCTCCCACAAAACATCGTTAAATTGAAATAAAAGCAACTGTACCTTCGCTACAAAAATATTGAAAAACAGTGTCCCAATGTAAACTCGACAGAAAAATTGAGAAATGAAATTTAATCATTAAACCCACAATAATAGGGCAACATCGCTGACCTTAGGCCCTGTGCAATAATTAATCTGACAAATTGATTCTGGGAGGAAAAGCATAGGAAATATTGTTTCAATTGGAATGATTCTTTTTTTAAAAACGATTGCTTTGAAAACAAAATTATTATTGGGGCATTTCTTGAACAAATTAATTACAATTAACATACATTACATTATCAGATGTGCGCAATGCTGCTTCATTACCTTATTTAACAATATACCTTGTCCCGAACCATGACCAGAGATGTAAAGGGCGCACGCCGCCGATCCATGCCGACGCCTGCTCATAACTACCGTCCACTCGCTACTACAGTCGGCTGACTACTACCGACTCATTGCAGCTCGTAACTTCCTACTCGCTCTGCCGACTCCACACACACTACTTCCGACCGAGTCCACACACACACACTACTTCCGACCGAGTCCAACTCGCAACTTCCTACTCGCTCAGCCGACTCCACACACACTACTTCCGACCGAGTCCAACTCGCAACTGAACTCTCGCGCGGTCAAGCGCAGACTAGCAACGATAAACAACTCTCTGGTCAGAGATTCTGTCATGCCTCGCCATCGCTGGTAATGAATACATATGAAACGTATGCGTTTCATAACCCTCCACTGGGGGGGCAAAAATTTGGCAGCGATGGTGAGTCATTTGTACTTGCCATGAGCAACAAATTTTTTCTTGACTAATTAACTTTACAATCACAGAATATACAGATGTAGAGCATGAAGTAAATGTGGTGCACATGCACCGAGTACAAAGCATATTAGACAATAACAAAATGTGAGTACAAAACATATTAACAAATGACATAAGTGCACATGCACTGAAAAATTCTTCAACGTTTTCACAACAAATAAACATAATGACAAAAAAATCATGTTGACAAGTGACATAAGTGTACATATACTATAGTTCAGAACATATCAGCAAATCACAAAATGAATATACGATAAGTAGAAATCATGTTAAAAAAATGACAAAAGTGCACACGCACTGAAATTCAGAATATATCAGCAAATCACAAAATGTATATACAATAAGTAGAAATCATGTTAGAAAAATGACAAAAGTGCACACGCACTGTAGTTCAGAATATATCAGCAAATCGAAAAAATGTATAGGCCATGAATACAAATTATGTTAGCAAAAAAAAAAGTGATTTTCACTATGTTACAAGAATTAGGATAGGAAAGGGAAGGATTGCATCATGGTTGTAGCACTTTAGGTTGCACACAGCTGCACTGAAAGTTCATATCTTTCCACAGAAGTACAACACCAAGTGAGACAATCTGAAGTTCTTTTCCCAGAAGTGTTGTAACCTCCCCACCGAAATTTTGTAAGACAGAAAATAATAAATGTAACCTCCCAGCAATTAAATTTAATGACAATAAAAATGAGAATCGCAATCTGACTCAAGTGTAAGCTCCCACAAAAATAATGAAAGATAAGTCAATAACAATGAAATTTCAGCGATAATGAAAACTCAATTAGACCGAAATGTCGGTCTTTGGCCCTGTGCAAAAAATCATAATTAATTTCTTACCTCATTCGAAACTGCATGTCAGTTCTGCTCTTATTGTTGGCCATGGCTTGGAGGAAATGCATTGCAAGTATTATTTTTTTTATTTTTGAAATTTAATTGAAACTTTTCTTTAAAGGAAATGGAAGGAAATCGTTGGTTCAATTAAATGGTTCTTTTATTAAAAATTGCTTTGAAATCAAAATTATTATTGGGGCACTTGTTGAAAATTAATAACAATAAATAAACTTTACATTATCTGATGTGCACAATGCAGCTTGGTTACCTTAATTAACAATATACCTCATTCAGCATCTTGACCAGAGACCCATGTCGACGCCCGCAGACTGCGTCTCACTCGCGACTCTCTCGCAACTGTACTCGACCATTACTGCTGACCGACTGCCATTCGCAACTGAACTCGACTACTGCTACTGACAGAGTGCAACAGACAACTGCACTGCCGACAGACTACCCACAGACTACTGCTCGCAACTCTCGCGTGGTCAAGCGCAGACTAGCCACGATAAATAGCTCTCTGGTCAAAGATTCTGTAATGCCTCGCACACGCTGCATACGTGTTTCATAACCCTCCACTGGGGGGGGGCAAAAATTTGGTGGCGATGGTGAGTCATTTGGACTCGCCATGAGCACCAAATTTTTTCTTAACTAATTAATTATTACAATTACAGCAAAAGTACAAAACATGAATTAAACTTGATGCTCATGCACTGAGTACAAAACATTAGAAAATGACAAAATGTATACAACGAGTACAGAGCGTATTAGCAAATTCAGAAAAATGTATATACAGATCATATTGACAAATGAAAAAAGTGCACAGTTACTGACGTTCAGCACAAAACATATTAACATATGACATAAGTGCACATGTACTGTAGTTCAGAACATATCATCAAAATAAAAATGTATATACAATATAAAAGACAAGAGTGCACATATACTGTACTTCAGAACAAATCGAAAAAATGTCTTTAGCATTTTCACAACAAATAAACATAATGGCAAAAAAAATCATGTCGACAAGTGACATAGACTGCGAAATGCGCCTTTCGGCTCCTCTCTCTGGCTACAGTATGCTGTTGTCCACAGTGGCACTGGCGTTGCCCATGGGGCTTCATGTAAGGCGACTGCAAGTACTCGCACTGGAGTTCAGCAAATCGAAAGAAAATGTATATCCCATGAACATAAATGATGTTAGCAAAAAATGATTGTCACTATTAGGATAGGAAAGGGAAGGATTGCATCATGGTTGTAGCACTTTAGATTGCACACAGCTGTTCTCAAAGCCCATATCTTTCCACAGAAGTACAACACCAAGTGACACAAATTGCAGTTCTTTTCCCATCAGAATTTATCAGCGTAGCCAAGACACTGAATTGTCGTAGTAATCTTCCATGTTTTCATTTGGCAGTACATTAGGTACACCAAACAGTGGGACCATAATAACGTCTCCATCGCTCACGGTGGTGGACAGCATGTCGTGTCAACACCAAGCTCTTGCAAGGCACACCAACGTAGAATTAGTGCAAAAACCAAATATAGTGCTCCATGATCACTAGGATAGACAGGACAAAATGGATATTGCAGTAATTCAGGGTAGTTAGGTCAGTAGTGGAAGGATATGAAGTCACATACCAGTCTTCATTAGCCATTACATTAGTAGTTTGCGGCATTCATAGTTATTGAACATTTCTGTACCATGTATGTAGTATTACAGAAAAATGTTCATTAATTGTTTTACATAGAATCAGTAGCCTTCTTTTTCTAGTTACAAAGCATAATCTCCTAATTACAAAGCATTATTAAACAATCACATTCTTTTCCAGTTACAAAGCATAATTAATCATTTGTGATTTCAATATGGTAATAATCATTAGCCTTCTCCTAACTACACAGCATTATTAAACAATTGCATAATTAATTAATCATTCCAATACAGTAAGAATCATTAGCCTTCTCCTAATTACAAAGCATTATTAAACAATCGCATTCTTTTCCAGTTACAAAGCATAATTAATCATTTTTCATTTCAATATAGTAATAATCATTAGCCTTCTCCTAGTAAGAATCATTAGCCTTCTCCTAATTACAAAGCATTATTAAACAATCGCTTTCTTTTCCAGTTACAAACCATAATTAATCATTTTGTCATTTCAATATAGTAATAATCATTAGCCTTTTCCTAATTACAAAGCATTATTAAACAATAGCATAATTCATTAATCATTTGTCATTTCAACATAGTAATAATCATTAGCTTTCTCCTAATTACAAAGCATTATTAAACAATCGCATTCTTTCCCAGTTACAAAGTATAGCATAGTTAATTAATCATTTGTCATTCCAATATAGTATTAATCATTAGCCTTCTCCTAATTACAAATCATTATTAAACAATCGCATTCTTTTCCAGTTACAAAGCATAATTAATCATTTGTCATTTCAATATGGTAATAATCATTAGCCTTCTCCTAACTACAAAGCATTATTAAACAATTGGATAATTAATTAATCATTCCAATACAGTAAGAATCATTAGCCTTCTCCTAATTACAAAGCATTATTAAACAATTGCATTCTTTTCG
Organism: Schistocerca serialis cubense; assembly: GCF_023864345.2. Taxonomy (NCBI): domain Eukaryota; kingdom Metazoa; phylum Arthropoda; class Insecta; order Orthoptera; family Acrididae; genus Schistocerca; species Schistocerca serialis. The sequence continues at coordinate 166,477,875 of NC_064638.1, read as the reverse complement.
AATTACAAAGCATAGCATAATTAATTAATCATTTTCCAAGTGACATATTATTCATTGCTGATCAGCATTACTCAGAACTCTCTTAAACTGGTATCATTATTTGGGACTGGTAATAAATTTTTTTGTTAGCAATGCATTGCTTAGGGTAATTATAGGGGAAAGCAAGAAGAAAAAATTTGTTTCTGGTTTGTTGGTATAAATGAAAATGTGTAATGTCATCTGTCATAAGTCAGCTGTGGCAAGATTATGAAACAAGTAGAGTATATGTAATCACCTTCATAGATTTAATGAACAACTGCTTATAGCACATTAATCTCATAAATAATTTCTCCTGCAAAAAATATATAAAAAAATGGATTATTAAGCTGAAAAGAGAAATGCATTTTATGCTGAAAAGTAGTGAACTTCGAATTAACAGGTAGTGAAATGTGTATAAAAAAATGTTTTCCATAGCTGTCCTTTCCAAAACCTTCAGTCATTATACTATGCAATATAACACCTGCTGTCAAAACGCATTGCATCAAATACTTAAATAACTACATAGCATAAATATAACTTCAACATTATCCTCACCTGCAAAGAAAACTTCATTATCCATATCATCATAACTCCATTATCACCATCACCTGTAAAGAAAAACTTCATTATTCATAGTAGCATATCCTTCATCATTACTCTTCATCAGTATTCATTATCATCTGCAAAAAAATCACTTCATTACTCATTATACAACTATTCCTTATCTCTAGCATATTTCATCACTAAAACTAAGATGTGTAGTTCTGTCTGACAGCCTGCATCAATCACATTGTATCCTGAAAGAAAAAATTAATTAAGACTGCTGTTCTACGATGTGTATAGTATATTCTTGTTAATGCTTGTTAATCCTGATCCATTTACTCTTCCTCATAAAGTTATTGCATCTTCTTTCGATCATTCCATAGGTGAAATTCCCATTTCTGTTTAATTTATTTCCTTTACACGTTATTTCTTTCCGAAAATGATGAACAAAGATTAATGTCTTGCATTTAAATCATATACACACTAAATAATGACTGGTTAATGGTGACATAATTAAGCATACAGCATAACATGACAGAAAACGTAATATGTCACAAGCATAGACAGTGTTCAAAGGCAAAAAATGTACAATCACAATGCAGCAGCAAAAAAAGGAATATGTAAATATTCACGATGTTGAGATATCATAGGGCAAAAGTGTGTCAAAGTCAACTGGTGTGTTATACCTTAACTATTTCACAGTGCATACAAACAAAACTGGAATACAATCATACACACAAAAAAAATGGAAAATGTGCACGGTCTGATGTGTAACGACAAGGAGAGCGACCTGCTAACCTTACCTTGCCGGGCACTTGCCAAGAAAAAATACGATAATCATCAGTAATTAGTCATGTGAATATAATTGCATAAGTGGTCATAAAGATTAGTAAATGGCATCATAGCATGTTACATCATAAAGTGGTTTCATTCAATAAACGGTTTAATGTTTGAGATATGGTGATTACCTTTCAATTTTCTGGTTCTCAAAGTTTCGACGTGTACAACATTGGGGTGAGGGATGCTGCGAATGCGATATGGACCTGCGTATAGAAGTTCAAATTTACTGCACTTACCTTTTATTCTTCTGGACAAATAGTGTGTACGTACTAATATCTTCTGTCCAACGTGAAAGACGCGGCGGGTACAAACATGTTTTTGCTGTCTTCTCCGGCGCTCTGCGGCACGTTTGATGTTGTTCAGCGCAATGTCAATTATTTCGTGGTGTCTTAGTCGACGACAAGTAGGGAAGTTTACTAACTCTTTAATTTTGTCTGGTGGTTCAACGTTTTTCAGTATAACAGACGGAGATAGCATATGGATTCATTTGGAATGGAATTAATTACATCTTGGAATGAGAATATGTGTTTGTCCCAATTAATGTGTCTTTTGTGGCAGTATATTCTACACAGTTTACCAATTTCTTTCATTAATCTTTGACAGGGGTTCGAAGAAGCATGGTACTTGGATATATAAATCGGAGAAATGTTTCTAGCTCGTAACATACGTGTCCATGTAGCAGAACGAAATTGTGATCCATAATCAGAAATTACTCTCATCACATGCCCTACATGAAATAGAAAATGTTTTACAAATGCTTTCGAAACAGTTTTAGCTGTAGCTTTGCTTAACGGAGTGAAAGTAACAAATTTTGAAGTGAGCTCAACAGCGACAAATATGTAGCAAAAACCTCTATTAGTTCTGGGAATCGGACTAAAAATGTCTACAGCGGCCATGTGTCTTAATTTAACAGGTACAATGGGATATAAAGGAGGAATATGTGAAGTGGTGTCTGACTTAGCTTTCTGGCAAATTTTACATGACGCTAAAACTCGTCGTATACGTTTCTCCATGTTGGTAAAATAACAGTTCTGTCTCAGTATAAGAAAACATTTTCTTGCTCCGTAATGTGCGTAACTTAAATGAGTGTACCAAATTAATTTGTTTATCAGTTCGTCAGGAATGCATAATAACCAATTGTTGCTGTTAGGATGAGAGCGGCGAAACAGAATGTCATTGCGTACAGTGTAATGGTTTCTAATCGTAACATTATTCTCATCTATCCAGAGGTGTATAATTTCTTTCCACACGTTGTCTCTATTTTGCTCTTTTGCTATGTCCTGTAATGACGACGAAATAAAATTTTCAAATGCAACTTGCTGAATGTACATGACACTGAAATTTGCTTTGCAAAAGTTAGTTGCTACGTCTTGCTGATTGTTGCTGAGAGAAAGCGATAGTGCGTCTGCTATAACATTTTGTGTGCCGGGAATGTGAACAATCGTAAAATTAAATTCCTGTAAATATAGCTTCCATCTACTTAATCTATCGTGTGTGAATTTAGCCGAAAGTAAAAATTGTATCGCTGTGTGATCTGTGTAGACAGTGGTATGTCTTCCATAAAGAAAATGCCGAAATCTCGTAAAAGCCCAAACAACACATAATGTTTCAAGTTCTGTAACAGAATAATTTCGCTCAGCAGGTGACAGAATGCGGCTTGCAAATGCGATGTTTTTAATTACTGTTGAGCCATCTTCTTCAATTTCCTGGAAAATGTGTACGCCTAAAGCGGTGTTAGAACTGTCGGTGGCAATGGAAAAATTTCTGGTAAGATCTGGGTGCGATAAAAGTGGTGCATTCAACAGAGCATGTTTCAGGTTCATGAATTCAAAATGTGCTTGCTTATCCCAAGGCCAAATACTGTTTTTACCTGTTAATTAGCATAATCTAGGCGTGTCTAAAGCGGAGTGATGAATAAATTTACGAAAAAAAGTTAATTAGACCCAAAAAACTGCGTAATTGCTTCTTCGTCGTAGGAATAGTAATGTCACGTAGAGCTTGAAGTTTTTCCGGATCAGGCGCAATGCCTTCTGCTGAAATTACGTGTCCAAGAAATTTCATAGAAGTTTTGCCAAAGTGCGATTTACTGAGGTTAACTGTGAGTCCTTGTGCATGAAAAGTTTGCAACAGTCGTTCTAGAATCATATTGTGTTCAGACCAGTTAGCTTCTGCTATAAGAATGTCGTCTACGTACGTCGTTATTCTGTCTTTAAGTTCTGTCGGAAGTATTGTGTTCAAACCGCAAATAAAAGCTGCAGAAGAAATAGTTAAACCGGATGGTAATTTGCAAAACTGATAACAGTCACCAAAACAGAGAAAAGCTGTGTACTTTCTGCAATTCGGATGAAGTTGAATTTGCCAAAATCCCGATTTCAAATCTAATGTAGAATAAATAGCAGTACCGTGAAATTTCTGTAGAAGTTCCTCTAATGTCTGTGGTCGATCTGTTTCATTAATAATTATGTCATTGATGTGACGTGAATCAAGTACGAGGCGAAGTGAGCCATCTTTTTTCTTAACAATATGTAGCCGGTTTACGTACGGACTAACTGCTGGTTCAATAATTCCTTGGTCAAGCATATCCTGCAATTCTTTCTTAACTTGTTCTCTATGGATATACGGAATGGGATAATGTTTAGCTTTAAATGTATCGTGCTGTTTGACTTGAAATTCATACATAAAGCCGGACATAGTACCAGGAACATTGTCAAAAACTGGAGCTTGTTCTAAAAGAATTTTGTGTAATTGCGTTCGTTCGTCGTCTGTAGTTGCACTGCTTTGTTTAACTTTATCGGAAATCATCTGTATTACGTCGTAGTCATCTTCGTCTGGAGTATTATAGTTATGAACGTACGTGTCTGTGAACAATACAGAATTACAGTCTATATTACGTGTTGTGGAAATGACCTCTGTGCGGTTAATTGTTTGTTCTTCCGCAGATAGTGAGTGCTGAAATTCTAAAGCAAGTTGTACATTTTCATCCTTTAACATTAAATAAGAATTCTGAAAATCAACCACTGCATAGTATTGTACGAGAAAATTAGTACCTAAAATTACGTCTGTTGTCAATAAAGGAACAATCCAAAAATTAGAGTGAAAAGTATGACCTGCAATACAAATTGATAAATGCGTCTGTAATTTAACGTCTACTCCTTTACTCGATACAGCTCCTTTCACTTTTGTTTTGCCTAGTGGTAATGTCGGATAGGTATTCTCTTTGTTACACTCGTTAAAAGTCTCCTCATTTATAACAGACATAGGTGATCCAGAATCAATTACTGCTGAAAATTTCGATGAACCAATTTTAATTTCGATAACAGGATGTGAAATAGTTTTCTGAACAAATGGTCTTTCCTGCAAAAGACTATCTCTTATATCGTCAAAAGTAATTACAGTTTCGTGAACAACATTTTGCGTGTCAAAAGTAGTGCTTGTGTTACTGGAAGATGCGATCTTTACTGTATCTAGTCAAATTCTATCTGACGTGTTACTATTCTCAGGAGGATGTTGTGGCATTTCTACTATTTGAACAGTTCTATTACTTCTTCCAGACGTATTACGCTCTGGATGATACCTACTGTCGGGTTCATTCATGAGAATAGGTTCTTGTGTATAATTTTGCTGTTGGTATGTCCGACTGTTGTTAGATGTACGCTGAAAATTGTTCTCATTATTTATACGTCTGTCGTAATAGTCATTCCTATACGGTGTATTGCGATAGGAATTGAAATACTGTCTTCTCTGTAGGTAGTTGTTTCCTTGCTGCCATGCGTTACTATTTGTTGGATCTGGGACTATACGTGCACGCGGCGGAACATTAAAGCCTGGTTGACCTTGTGCATTCCATTGTTGGTTAGGTATGCTAACCGGCTAGTTTTGATGTTGTTGTCGTGAAACACCTCTGTGTTACTAAAGTGCATTCGCTGTTGCTGCTCATTTTGACGGTATTGATAATGAGAATTTTGCCTGTTATTAAAGTTCGGTTGGTTGTCATTCCTAAAGCGTCTGTTATCTTTCCTATTGAAATTACGTGTCTGATCATAATTGCTGTACTTTTGTTGACCTTGGTTATTATAAAAAAAATTTTTGTTTACAAAAGAATAATCAGATTGTTGTACTTCCAAGAGCTGTAAAAGATCTCTGAATGCTGAAATGTTTTCTTTTTGCTGCCCCGTTAGAAGTGACACTCGTAATGACCGTGGTAATTTGGAAATGCATAATTGTATAAGTGCAGATTCACTGTACGGTTCACTTAGGTACTGGTTTTGTTGCACCATGTGCTCAAAAAATTGCGTCACACTGGGGAAATTGGTGTTCTCATAATTCGGTAAGCTAATTAGTTGATATTTAATTCCGCGCTGTGTCGTCTTCGACCAGTACGCTGATAGTAAAGCATTCTGAAACTCTTCTACCGAATAGCATTGTCTCGCGATCGGTCTCATACGAGTTGCCGGTTCGCCTTCCAAAAAACTGCAAATAAATTCAAGTTTATGCGTAACGAGCCAAGTCGGTGGAAGAGCAAAGCTAAATTGTTGAATCCAATCCAGCAGGTGAATCTGCGTTCTATCGTTTTTAAATACTTTAAACTTTCTCACTGACAGAAAATGTTTGTAATCGAAATTATCATCTCTGTGTGATGGAACAGGTTCAGGATCGTAAGAGAATCTATTGAACTGTGGTTGTTTGGCATCTAGGTCTCGTACTCTCTGTAGATTACTCAAATTATACGCGTTGCGCGAGTCTGACAAATGTTCGCAAAGTGGTGTCTGCTGTGATGTGTTATTAACTGAAATACTTTTCATTTCTGTTACTTCTTGTTGTAAACTTGACAACTTCCTACGCAACGTATTATTAGACGAATCGATCTCATTAATTGTCTGCTGTAAATTTTGAAATTCAGGTGTTTGGTTAAATGAAACCGGTGAAGTATCGTCTGACTTATTGTCATTAGTATTTTCGATAACATCAATACGACTGGCCAATTCATCATATTTTTCAGTCAGTATTTTTACCTGCTCATCAGACTTAGTGTCAGACGCATTAATCTGTTTTTGCAATTTACGTGTAGTTTCGTTCAGTTTTTTAACGTCAGTTTTGACGACATCTGAATTCTGTGTTAGTTCTAATTGTTCGAGTCTATCGGTCACTGTTTGAAAATCGGTTGTGTATGTGTCTGTTTTCAATTTAAGATCGCAAATTTCGTCACGTAATTCCGTGTTCGACTCTTTGATGGAATTAATTTCGTCGGACACTGTAGCAATATTGTTGTCTACATACGTTTTTGCCTTCGCAAACATTTTACGTTTGTCTTCTTGTCTCTGAGCAGTGATTGTTTCCATGACTTGACGTTTGACTTTATTTTGATCCTGAATAAATTTGCGGAAACGCGAATCACTGTTTTGTATGTGAAGACTAAGACGTTCGTTAATTTGAGTGTTCTGTTGTTCGAATTTCGCGTCAATCTTTTCATCCATTGTGCGCGAAAGTTCTGCTGTCATTGCTTTAAACTCGTCGCGTAATTGTGTAGCTTTTTCAGAGCATTGTCTAGCGACTCCGTTAATTTCGTCTCTGAGTGTTTCTGTTGCAGCTGTTTGCAATTCCCTTAATTCCTGAGCAACAGACTTAATTTCTTCGCTACTTTTTCTTGAACAAGCGTCAATTTCCTCGCGCAATTGTTCCTTAGTGTCATGACACTGTGCGGCAACGTCTCTAATTTGTTCACTAAGCTGTCTGGAACTGTTGTCTAATTTTTCATTTAACTGTCTGGAACTGTTGTCTAATTTTTCATTTACCTGTTTGTTCTGTTCACTAAGTTGTTTGAAATCTTCACTCTGTTGTCTGAAATTCTCTTTAAATTGTTTGTTATCTTCGCTATTTTGTAGCAATATTGCCATAATTTGACCCAATGTAACATTATCTACTCCATTCTCTGTACCGTTTGACGATGTATTTGCAATTGTCGCGTTTTGCGTGACCATTTGGACATTCTGTAATTTACAAAAAGGTTTATCAGTCAGATGTACACTGTCAGTCAGTATTTCGGAGTTAAATGAATCCGTCCTACTTTGTGTATCCTGTTCATTTTCATTAGACAAATTTGTCTGTTCGTCACATGAATTTAGTAAACCGGTTGTGTTGAGCTGGGCAGCGCTCATAACAATAGAGCACCCTGCGTCATCGATTGTTGTCAAATCAACAGAGGACATAACCGAGTTCGTTTGTTGATCATTAAGACAAAAATCATCATTAGTGGTTGGAACGCATTGATTGTCAGTGAACACAGGATTGTTATCATTACACTGCGTGTCACAATTACTATCGGTCATGTTGTTTAAGTCGGTAAATTCATTCATAATACCTCGCGATACACTATTCACAGTCTTTCGCGGCATTTTTACAGTAGTCACAATTATTCACAAAACAATAAGCACAATGCAAAAGCAACACACAAATACAACAGAGCAACGAATTGCCGATGATCTGAGGAAAGAAATTCACAAATTAGTAAAAGCGTTGCGCCAAATGTTAATTATATTTAAGCATATAAGAGCAGATATCTGACTGTTTTTCAAAAGATTCTCAACGAAATACGATCCTGGACTGGGTGTCGCCAAGTGTAACCTCCCCACCGAAATTTTGTAAGACAGAAAATAATAAATGTAACATCCCAGCAATTAAATTTAATGACAATAAAAATGAGAATCGCAATCTGACTCAAGTGTAAGCTCCCACAAAAATAATGAAAGATAAGTCAATAACAATGAAATTTCAGCGATAATGAAAACTCAATTAGACCGAAATGTCGGTCTTTGGTCTTGTGCAAAAAATCATAATTAATTTCTTACCTCATTCGAAACTGCATGTCAAAGTTCTGCTCTTATTGTTGGCCACGGCTTGGACGAAATGCATTGCAAGTATTATTTTTTTTTTATTTTTGAAATTTAATTGAAACTTTTCTTTAAAGGAAATGGAAGGAAATCGTTGGTTCAATTAAATGGTTCTTTTGTTAAAAATTGCTTTGAAATCAAAATTATTATTGGGGCACTTGTTGAAAATTAATTACAATAAATAAACTTTACATTATCTGATGTGCGCAATGCAGCTTGGCTACCTTAATTAATAATATACCTCATTCAGCATCTTGACCAGAGACCCATGTCGACGCCCGCGGACTGCGTCTCACTAGCGACTCTCTCGCAACTGTACTCGACCATTACTGCTGACCGACTGCCATTCGCAACTGAACTCGACTACTGCTACCGACAGAGTGCAACAGACAACTGCACTGCCGACAGACTACCCATAGACTACTGCTCGCAACTCTCGCGCGGTCAAGCGCAGACTAGCCACGATAAATAGCTCTCTGGTCAAAGATTCTGTAATGCCTCGCACACGCTGCATACGTGTTTCAGTGTTTATCAGCGTAGCCAAGACACTGAAATGTCGTAGTAATATTCTATTTTATCATTTTGGCAGTACATCAGGTACACCAAACAGTGGGATCATAATAACGTCTCCATCGCTCACGGTGGTGGACAGCATGTCATGTCAACACCACGCTCTTACAAGGCACACCAAAGCAGAATTAGTGCAAAAACCAAATATAGTGCTCCATGATCAAGAGGATATACAGGACAAATAGATATTGCAGTAATTCAAGGTAGTGAGGTCAGAAGGTGAAGGACATTAAGTCACATACTAGTCTTCATTGGGAATTACATTAGTAGTTTGCGGCAGTCATAGCCCAGTTATTGAACATTTATGTATCATGTATGTAGTATTACAGAAAAATGTTCATTAATTGTTTTACAGAGAACATTGGTACTCATTCTCTAATTACAAATCATAGAAGTTATTCGTTTTACAGAGAACATTTTACAGAGAACATTGGCATTCATTCCCTAGTTACAAATCATCAGAAGTCATTACTTAAAACAGGAGGCAGTCAATAACATAGTATTACAGAATAATGTTGATAATTAATCATTGGTCATCCCAATACAGTAATCAGTAACATTCATTTCCCAGTTACAAATTAATCATTGGTCATCTCAATACAGTAATTAGTAGCATTCATTTCCCAGTTACAAAGCATTATTAATTAGTCATTGGTCATCTCAATACATTAATCAGTAGAATTCATTTCCCAGTTACAAAGCATTATTAATTAATCATTGGGCATCCCAATACAGTAATTAGTAGCATTCATTTCCCAGTTACAAAGCATTATTAATTAATCATTGGTCATCCCAATACAGTAATCAGTAGCATTCATTTCCCAGTTACAAAGCATTATTGAATAATCATTGGTCATCTCAATACAGTAATCAGTAGCATTCATTTCCCAGTTACAAAGCATTATTAATTAATCATTGGTCATCTCAATACAGTAATCAGTAGCACTCATTTCCCAGTTACAAAGCATTATTAATTCATCATTGGTCATCTCAATAGAGTAATGAAATTATGTGCATAGTATTTATGCATTCATTATTCAAGTGACATACTATTCAGATCTAATCAGAATTACTCAGAACTCTCTTAAACTGGTATCATTATTTGGGACTGGTAATGCATTTTTTTTGTTAGCAATGCATTGCTTTGGGTATTTATAGGGGAAAGCAAGAAGAGAAAAAGAAAAAATTTGGTTCTGGGTTGTTCCTGTAAATGAAAATGTGTAACGTCATTTGTCATGAGTCAGCTGTAGCAAGGTTATGAAACAAGTAGAGTATATGTAATCACATGCATAAATGACATAGATTTAATGAACAACTGCTTATAGCACATTAATTTCATAAATAATTTCTCCTCCAAAAATATATATAAAAAGGTGGATTATTAAGCTGAAAGAAGAAACACATTTTATGCTGAAAAGTAGTGAACTTCGAATTAACAGGTAGTGACATGTGTATTAAGATGTGTTCCATAGCTGTCCTTTCCAAAACCTTCAGTCATTATACTATGCATATATACTATGCGAACTGCAACAAATACTTAAATAACTACATAGCATGAATACATAACTTCCACATTATCCTCATCTGTAAAGAAAAAACTTCATTACCCTTCATTTCATTATCTATATTATCATAACTCCATTATTATCATCACCTGTAAAGAAAAACTTGATTATCCATAGTAGCATATTCTTCATCATTATTCATCAGCATTCATTATCATTTGCAAAAAATCACTTCATTACTCATTATACAACTATTCCTTATTTCTAGCATATTTCATCACTAAAACTAAGATGTGTAGTTCTGTCTGACAGCCTGCATCAATCGCCTCGTATTCTGAAAGAAAAAATTAGTTAAGACTGCTATTCTACGATGTGTATAGTATATTCTTGTTAATGCTTGTTAATCCTGATCCATTTACTCTTCATCACGAAGTATTGCATTCTCTTTTGTTCATTCCGAAGGTGAAATTTCCATTTTGTTTAATTTATTTCTTTCACGCATCATTTCTTTCTGAAATTGATGAACAAAGATTAATATCTTGCATTTATATCATATACTCACTAAATAATGACTGGTTTATGGTAACATAATTAAGCATACAGCATAACATGACAGAAAACGTAATATATGAAAAAAAAAGATAGTGTTCAGAGGCAAAAATATACCCAGTGTATCACAATGTAGCAGGAAAGTAGTCACGATATTGAGATATCATAAGGCAAAATGTCAAAGTCAACTGGTGTTTGCTATATTTTAACTATTTCATAGTGCATGCAAACAAAATATGAAAACAATCGTACAAACATAAAAAAAATGATGACAAGAAATGTGACCTTCTTTGTGTTCAGCTTGTATGTTGTGTAGTTAATAGAGGCGAGAATTGAAGACTTTAATAGAGAAAAAATTTGATAAAATTAATATATCACTAGATAGAATTGTATAATTATTCGTAAGATACGTAATTTTATCTGGGAAATGTGCACTATCTAATGTGTAACGACAAGAAAAGCGACCTGCTAACCGTACCTTGCCAGGCACTTGCCAAGAAAAAATACGATAATCATCAGTAAGTAGTTACATAAATATAATTGCATTAATGGTCATAAAATGTGTAAATTCATCTGTAAAAATATGCACGGTCTGATGTGTAACGACAAGAAGAGCGACCTGCTAACCTTACCTTGCCGGGCACTTGCCAAGAAAAAATACGATAGTCATCAGTAAGTACTCATGTGAATATAATTGCATAAGTGATCATAAAATTAGCAAATGGCATTATAGCATGTTAAATCATAAAGTATCTTCATTCAATAAAAGGTTTGACGTTTGACCAAAGGTGGTTGCCTTTGGATTTTCTGGTTCTCAAAGTTTCGACGTGTACAACATTGGGGTGAGGAATGCTGCGAATCCGATATGGACCTGCATATAGAAGTTCAAATTTACTGCACTTACCTTTTCTTTTGTTGGATAAATAGTGTGTACGTACTAATATCTTCTGTCCAATGTGAAAGTCACGGCGTGTACAAACCCGTTTTTGCTATCTTCTCCGGCGCTCTGCGGCACGTTTGATGTAGTTCAGCGCAATGTCGATTATTTCGTGGTGTCGTAATCGAAGACATGTAGGAAAATTTACTAATTCTGTAATTTTGTTTGGTGGTTCAACATTTTTCAGTATAACAGACGGAGATAGCGCAGCGGATTCATTTGGTATGGAATTAATTACATCTTGGAATGAGAATATGTGTGTGTCCCAATCAATATGTCTTTTGTGGCAGTATATTCTACACAGTTTACCAATTTCTTTCATTAATCGTTCACAAGGGTTCGAAGTAGCATGGTACTTGGATATATAGATCGGAGAAATGTTTCTAGCTCGTAACATGCGTGTCCATATAGCAGACCGAAATTGTGATCCATTATCGGAAATTACTTTCAACACATGCCCTACATGAAATAGAAAATGCTTTACAAATGCTTTCCAAACGGTTTTAGCTGTAGCTTTGCGTAATGGAGTGAAAGTAACAAATTTTGAAGTGAGTTCAACAGCGACAAAGATGTAGCAAAAACCTCTATTAGTTCTGGGAATCGGACCAAAAATGTCTACAGCGGCAATATGTCTCAATTTAACAGGTACAGTTGGATGTAATGGAGGAATATGTGAAGTTGTGTCTGACGTAGCTTTCTGGCAGAAATTTACATGACGCTAAAACTCGTCGTATACGTTTCTCCATGTTGGTAAAATAACAGTTCTGTCTCAGTATAAGAAAACATTTTCTCGCTCCGCAATGTGCATAACTTAAATGAGTATACCATATTAATTTGTTAACCAGTTCGTCAGGACTGCATAATAACCAATTGTTGCTGTCAGGATGAGAGCGGCGAAACAGAATGTCATTGCGTACAGTGTAATGGTTTCTAATCGTAACATTATTCCTATCTTGCCAAAGGTGCTTAATTTCTTTCCACACGTTGTCTTTATTTTGCTCTTTTGCTATGTCCTGTAATGACGACGAAATAAAATTTTCAAATGCAACTTGTTGAATGTACATAACGCTGAAATTTGCTTTGCAGAAGTTGGTTGCGATGTCTTGCTGATTGTTGCTGAGAGAACGAGATAGTGCGTCTGCTATAACATTTTGTGTGCCGGGAATGTGAACAATTGTGAAATTAAATTCCTGTAAATAAAGCTTCCATCCGCTTAATCTGTCGTGTGTGAATTTAGCTGTAAGTAAAAATTGTATAGCTCTATGGTCTGTGTAAACGGTGGTGTTGCTTCCATAAAGAAAATGCCGAAATCTCGTAAAAGCCCATACAACACATAATGTTTCCAGTTCTGTAACAGAATAATTTCGTTCAGCAGGTGACAGAATGCGGCTTGCAAATGCGATGTTTTTAATTGTTGTAGAACCATTTTCTTCAATATCCTGGAAAATATGTACACCTAAAGCTGTGTTAGAACTGTCGGTGGCAATGGAAAAATTTCTGGTAAGATCTGGGTGCGATAAAAGTGGTGCATTCAACAACGCGTGTTTCAAATAACATTCTCGTGAACCAGATTCTGCATGTCAAAATTATTGCTTGCGTTATTGGAATATGCAACCTGTGCTGTATCTGATCACATTCTATCGTACGTGCTGTTATTTACGGGAAGATTCTGTGGCATATCCACTATTTGAATTGTTCTGTTATTTCTTTCTGACGTATTACGCTCTGGATGATACCTACTGTCTGGTTCATTCACGAGAATATGTTGTTGCTGGTAAGACCGACTGTTATTAAATGTATGTTGATAATTGTGCTCATCGTTTTTACGTCTGTCGTTATAGTCATTTCTATACGGTGCATTACGATAGGAACTGAAATACTGTGTTTTCTGTACGTAGTTGTTTCTTTGCTGCTGTGCGTTACTATTTGTTGCAGCTGAGACTATACGTGCACGCGGCGAAACATTAAAGTTTCGTTGACCTTGTAGACTGCATTGTTGGTTACGTATGCTACGCGGCTGACTTTCATGCTGTTGTGGTGAAAAACGTCTATTGTTACTGAAATGTGGTTCCTGTTGCTAAAAATTTTACACATACTGATGATTACGATTTTATCTGTTATCACAATTACGTTGGTAGTTCTGGAGTGCCTAATGAAAATTGTCACTTTCGGTAAAAATTTGTCTTATCAGGTTTTCTTTACATGTTTCTTAATTCTAAATAGAGCAATAGTTAAAGAGCTGTTCTGATAGATATAAAGGATAGTAGAAGAAAAGGCAGCAGTGCAGAAAACTAAAGATGAAACAGCACTACTACAGCTCGGGGCCCTATGCACGCTACGGCACATATTCATTAAAGCGTAATGAATCCCCTGAGGTCTATTACGCGCTGCAGATAAACTTTAGCTTTTGCGTTACAGGAAATTGCCGGTGAAAATTCAAAAATAAATTGCTGTATCCATGCTAATTGTAGTTTCTGTATTACATGTAATGGCGGTGAAAGTACAAAAATAAATCGACGCATCCAGCTCAATGCGTGTACCTGTGCTCTGTCATTATTAAGTTCCTTAGATTTTCTTACGGATAAAAATTGCTCGTAATCTACGTTCTTGTCACTGAATTTGAGAACACGTTCAGGTTTGTGTGAGAATCTGCTTGTCTGTGTCATTTCGGATTTCAAGTTGCGTAGCATTTCAGATTTTAAGTCGCGTAGTCTCTGTAAATTGCTTAAGTTACACTGGCTGTACGAGCGTGAGAAACGTTCGGAATTCGCCGTATGCTGTGACGTGTTATTAACTGAAATATTTTTTATTTCTGTTACCTCTTGCTGTAAGCTCTTGACAACTTTCTACGTAATGTATTATTAGAAGAATCTATCTCATTAATTGTCTGCTGTAAATTTTGGAATTCAGGTGTTTGGTTAAACGAAATCGGTGCAGTATCGTCTGATTTGCTGTCATTATTATTTTCAATAATATCAATACGACTGGCCAATTCATCATATTTTTCAATCAGTATTTTCACATGATCATCGGTTTTAGTGTCAGAGGCATTAATCTGTTTTTGCATTTTATGTGTGGTTTCGTCCAGTTTTTTAACGTCAGCTTTGATGTCATCGGAATCCTGTGTTAGTTCTAATTGTTCGAGTCTGTCGGTCACTGTTTGAATATCTACTGTGTGTGTATCTGTTTTTGATTTAAGATCAGAAATTCCATCACGTAATTCTGTGTTCAACTGTTCGATGGTATTAATTTTGTCCGATACTGTAGCAATATTGTCCATGACCTGACGTTTTACTTTATTTTGATCCTGTATAAATTTGCGGAAACGCGTATTACTGTTTTGTAGGTGAAGATTAAAACGTTCGTCAATTTGAGTGTTCTGTTGGTCGAATTTCGCGTCAATCTTTGCATCCATTGTGCGCGAAAGTTCTGCTGTAATTACTTTAAACTCGTCGCGTAATTGTGTTGCTTTTTCAGAGCATTGTTTACCGACTGCAATAATTTCCTCTCTAAGTGTTTCTGTTGTAGCTGTTTGCATATCCCTTAATTCTTGAGCAACAGATCTAATTTCTTCGCTACTTTTCCTAGCGCACGTCTCAATTTCTTCACGTAATCGTTCCTTAGTATCATGACACTGCGCGGCAACGGCTGTAATCTGCTCGCTAAGCTGTCTGGAATAGTTGTCTAATTTTTCATTAAGGCTGTCTTTTTTTTCATTAAGCTGTTTGATCTGTTCGCTAAGCTGTCTGGAATTGTTGTCTAATTTTTCATTAAGTTGTTTGTGATTGTCGTCTTGTCTTTCATTTTGTTGTTTGGAATTTTCATTAAGTTGTTGTTTGAAATCTTCTTTAAGGTGTCTTGTTTTTCAAGAACTTGTAGCAATAATGCCATCAATTGATCCGAGGTAACATTACCTACTCTATTCTCTGTATTGTTTGATGGTGTATCTACAATTGTCACGTTTTGTGTGACCATTTGGTCATTCTGTAATTTACAAAAAGGTTTGCCAGTCGGATGTACACTGTCAGTCACTATCTCGGAATTAAATAAATCTGTCGTACTCTGATTATACTGTTCATTTTCATTAGAAAAATTTGTCTGTTCGTCACGTGAATTTTGCAAACCGGTTGTGTTGAGCTGGGCAGCGCTCATTGCAACAGAACGCCCCGCGTCATCTATTGTCGTTAAATTAACAGAGGACACAATTGAGTTCGTGTGTTCATCACTAAGATCAAAATCATCATTAGTGGTTGGAACGCATTGATTGTCAGTGAACGCAGGATTGTCATCATTACACTGCGTGTCACAAGTATTATCGGTAAAGTTGTTTAAGTAGTAATTTCATTCATTACACCTCGCGATGTACTATTAATGGTCTTTCGCGGCATTTTTATAGTATTCACAATTATTCACAAATGAAATAAGCACAATGCAAAAAGCAACAAACACAAATACAACAGAGAGCAACGAATTGCCGATGATCTGTGGAAGAAAGTCACAAAATTAGTAAAAGCGTTGCGCCAAATGCTAATTATATTTTAGTATTTAAGAGCAGATATCTGGCTACTTTTCAGAAGATTCTCAAAGAAATACGATCCTGGTCCGGATGTCGCCAAGTGTAACCTCCCCGCAAAGTAATGAAAATGATAACAATTGAATAATGTAAATGACAATAATTTTTCCGCAAATAACGTAAATGACTATAATTGAATGTTAATCGGAATAGAGCCAAATGTTGTTGAGCTCCCACAAAACATCGTTAAATTGAAATAAAAGCAACTGTACCTTCGCTACAAAAATATTGAAAAACAGTGTCCCAATGTAAACTCGACACAAAAATTGAGAAATGAAATTTAATCATTAAACCCACAATAATAGGGCAACATCGCTGACCTTAGGCCCTGTGCAATAATTAATCTGATAAATTGATTCTGGGAGGAAAAGCATAGGAAATATTGTTTCAATTGGAATGATTCTTTTCTTAAAAACGATTGCTTTGAAAACAAAATTATTATTGGGGTATTTCTTGAACAAATTAATTACAATTAACATACATTACATTATCAGATGTGCGCAATGCTGCTTCATTACCTTATTTAACAATATACCTTGTCCCGAACCATGACCAGAGATGTAAAGGGCGCACGCCGCCGATCCATGCCGACGCCCGCTCATTACTACCGTCCACTCGCTACTACAGTCGGCTGACTACTACCGACTCATTGCAGCTCGTAACTTCCTACTCGCTCTGCCGACTCCACACACACTACTTCCGACCGAGTTCAACTCGCAACTTCCTACTCGCTCTGCCGACTCCACACACACTACTTCCGACCTAGTCCAACTCGCAACTGAACTCTCGCGCGGTCAAGCGCAGACTAGCAACGATAAACAACTCTCTGGTCAGAGATTCTGTCATGCCTCGCCATCGCTGGTAATGAATACATATGAAACGTACGCGTTTCAATGTACTCAATCAGGCCGTAGCGTTTGGAAATGCAAGCAGACCGCCAGAGACGGTGTCACCAAATGTGTTCCTCCTTTGGTTGCCTAAAACGGAACAAGAGAACAATAAAAAAATTGGACATGGGACAGTAGTAAGGATCGAACCGGAACCAAAGTCTGAGCAGTCTATGAGAACAACTGACACTAATTTCATCTGGCATCTGAATTTTGGCGCGGCCTGACTGGCTAACTTCAATGCTAATTGACTGGGGAACGGTGCAAAGTACCGAATTGTTTTTATTATTAACAGTTATTCCTCAGCGGAACGTACCCTGCAACAAACTTACAAGCTTTTTAGAGTGTCTCTTACCAAACTGTATACGTTTCCATTGTTTGTTTTCAAATATCACAACCCAAACACGGATTGGAAGAGCGCCGTTCTTACATACGTTTTGTGTAGGTGCCAATTGTCACTTCAGAGTGAGCTAATGTTTTGGCACGTACTGTAGGCCTATAGTGAGTTTATTTTTATGGAATCAAATCAAACGTATGTTGACAACACTGTGTAAATATGTCTGATGAGAGTCAAGAGCCGTTTGTATCAGTATTTTAGAACATAACTACGGCGCTATACCGACATGTCTTTTTATCAATATAGAACACGAATGTAGCTGTAAAAATTGATAGCACAAGAGAATGCCAGGACGAGACTGGATTCGACTGCAGCTACGAGGACGAAACACCCGAGTTGTATTTGTGGAGAACTAGTTAACGGCATGGTAGCTCAGTCTTCTTAATCGACCATAAGGACTGGTAAACTGCATAATAAACTCCTCAAACTGCAGTACAGTACGCCGTGTGGGTCATTCTGTTCCGTTCCAGTCTCTTACTGAACGAGGGATTGTATATATTTGTCTGAATGAGCCCCCGTTCCTTTGATCTTATTCATATGATCCTTCAGCGAAATGTACAGTGGTGGCAGTACAAGTACCATAGATACATCCTTGAATACCTGTCTGTAACTGAATAGTGTTACATTTACTTTTTCCTGATATGCGCCAGTAACAGTGATAATTTATTAACGAAAATTTCAGTGTGCATTTTTAACTAGCAATTTAGGACTGTAAAACATTGTTTTACGTAAGTGTATTTGCAGCAGTCATTTGTGAAAGAAAAGGTTGGTATTCAACCTTGCAAATAGGGAAGCTATCACGCCATTTAAGCGACGAGTTTTTCCCTTGTCGTTTCCGTTTCTGGGACGCCTTTTCCTTAGGAGAATTGCAGAGTAGGTCGTTCCAGCACACACTATTGTTATAGGGTTTGCCAGTTGATTCGTCTTTTCCGTTTTTTGGTATGCCTTGTATTTGGAGGAAGTGTGTGGCTAGCAGGCGGCAGTGGACCGAATAGCTACAGCAGAATCCATGAAAAATGGCGGGTCGCGCAGGTCCGCACAGCGTAGAGGCACAGACAGGGACTGCAGTGTTGCCAGTTGCAAACAACAGCTGCGGTACGCGCATAGAGATGTGAACGGCAACCAGTTCGTAAACTTGTGTTCAGGAAGTAGCGGGTAGTGGAAAAAGTTATTCAGTGAACTTTTATTTAGTTTGTTGCGATTTTCCAGAAAGTTACGCTGCCACCACCACACGGCTGTCACTGCGAGATGGTTAGATCGAAATTAATGAAACATGCAATGTCGTCTGGCACCGCAAGTTGCAATGCTTCGTCCCAGGCATCTACATACAGGGAAGTACAAACGACAAAATTTAAGTTTACAGACAATTGGTTTCGTAAAACACCAAAGTATTTCTGTTATGTGCAGTGCTTAACTACTTCCAACATGGACACAGCCTACCACAAATTGTGTGATATATAACAGTCTGAATGAAATAATTTTAATGCCACAAAAATATTGTAAGTACTATTGGGAAATTTTTCGTGTTTCGCGACTGTGACAGACGTTGTATTTATACCAGACGCATTTCGCATTTTTAAAGCACCTCGATTAAAACAAAGTTGATATAGTACACTAAGTCAGTTGTGGACTCATAAAAACAAAAAGCCTAAAATTTATTGAGTGTTAGTGTGGAGTGTAATGCGCAAAAAAAATCTTATTTCAATGTGTCTGTCACACACAAAGAGCTATTATTTGCTAAAGTATAGATCAGTCGAGACAAATGTTGAATATGATCTTACAACAGCAGCGATTCACAAAACTACGACAGGTAATCAAATACCAGGCAACATCACAAGTCGTGACCCCACGAACGAAGCTTCTCCATCCCAGACGGTTGCCAGCTTCTCTTAGTGCCTGCTGAAGAGGTACACTGGAGATCTTCTTGATTTTATCTATCCATCTGCTCGCTGCTCTTCCTGTTGGTCTCGTGCCCTCGATCTTTCCTTGCAAGATTATTTTCTCCGTATCTTCTCACAATATGGCCAAAGAACTGGAGAATTTTTTCGGTGACTCGAAAAGAAAGGCGTCTGGAGACATCGAGTTGTTCAATAATGGACACATTTGTTCTTCTTTCGGTCCATTTTATGCGTAGCATCCTACGCCAGCACCAAACCTCAAACACTTCAACACGCTATTTGTATCTGGCCTTGAGCGTCCATGTTTCGCAACCATAAAAGAAAACAGGAAACACGGGCGTTTCAACTAGCCGGATCTTTGTGCTATTTGTTATTGTTCTGCTGTGCCGGATCTTGGTGAACTTCTTCGTAGCCACCCGTCCTAGCGTGATCCGTCTTCTTATCTCCATAACTTCCCGTGCTGGAGATGGTTGACTCAAGATAGATGAAGGAAAGCGTGACTTCCAGTTCCTTTAATAGACCTGTGGGCTGGACCTGTTCTTCTCGATCAAATTCCAGC
Organism: Schistocerca serialis cubense; assembly: GCF_023864345.2. Classification (NCBI taxonomy): domain Eukaryota; kingdom Metazoa; phylum Arthropoda; class Insecta; order Orthoptera; family Acrididae; genus Schistocerca; species Schistocerca serialis. The sequence continues at coordinate 166,457,712 of NC_064638.1, read as the reverse complement.
GTAGAAGCCAAATCCTGTCCACTGAAGACGCTTTAAAATAAAGCAAAAATCGGCTGGCATAAATAAGACGTTTATTACAGTCGCAAAAGACAGAATACATCTGAATATTACTGGAAAAACTGCAGCTGCAGAAGAGAAGCTATAGAAAAGGAACGACAGCCTTTGGTTGTTCTTAATCGCTGTGACCGTCGTCATGTAGATCGCAGCAGCCCGTGTCGGTGTCTGACTCACCTGGCCTTAGAGTGATGACGATGGGATCAAGCATATTATCAATTAAAATTTCCCTCTCCATGTACCCATCCCGTAGCCGTTCTGCGTGCCGAACACATTCAGCCTATGCTGAAGGTGTTACGCTGTGAAGTGCTTCGTGTGAAAGCCTCGCTGTGTCAGCAGTTTTAAATGTCGTGTTTCGTTCTGCGACATTTGCTTTCACTCGTGCAGAAATGAGTTCTGTCGGATTGTACTGCCAATGAAATGATGGCAAACGCAAAACTGGACGTCCATATACCTGTGCAGTACAATCGATTTCATGCACTTTCACACGAGACTTATGAAGCCCTACAAGATTTAATAGCTCAGCTCGAGTTTTGCTGGCAGTTTGCGGTATCTTCTTACTTGCAAGTCACAGCATGAAATCGACTTTTTTGAACTTGCGAAGGTACGGGAAACCTAAATTAGGGTGACCGGATGTTAGTTTGAACCGTCGTCTTCCTGAATACGAGTCCAGCGTGCTAACCACTGCACAACCTTGCTCGGTACGTGAGGAAGGAATTGGGCAATTTATGTCGTATACATTGCGCAAAACAGTACACGATATGGGGGATCTTCCTCAAAGATTTTCGCAAGGAGCCTTGTGAACAACAACTGAATGATAACTCGCATCGTCCATAACAATCGCTGAGATTTCAGGCAAGTAAGGGAAAAACTGCCCCTAAACCATAATGTAAACATATCTGAGTTCATTTCAGAATGATAATCACCTGAATTGCTCTTTTCTGCCCCGAACACTAATTTGCTTTTTTGGAAATTTGTGGTAAGTTTCTATGGGACTAAACTACTGAGGTCATCGGTCCCTAGGCTTACACAACTACTTAATCGAACTTAAACTAACTTATGCTAAGGACAACACACACACCCATGCCCGAGGGAGAACTCGAACCTGCGGTAGGGGGAGCCACCCGAACCGTGGCAAGGCACCAAAGGCCGCGCGACTACCTCGAGCGGCTAATTTTCTTTATGGAATGAATCCGGATGCAGTACCAGCATGATCGTGTTGACAGGTGCAGTCGCCTCCCCGAATGGCTCTTCAACAGTGGGAAGCAAGAAGGTGCTTAAGACATCAATGCAGGCCTGTGCCATGATAGTGACACGCAAAACAACAAGGTGTGCAAGCCCACTCCATGAAAAACACGACCACACTATAACACCACCGCCTCAGAATTTTGTTGGTGGCACTAAACACACTGGCAGATGGACTTCATCGGGAATTCGCCGTACCCACACCCTGACATTGGATCACCACATTGGTACCGTGATTCGTCCTTCCACACAATGTTTTTCCAATGTTGAATCGCGCAATGTTTACGCTCCTTACACCAAGCGAGGCGTCGTTTGGCATTTACCGGCGTGATATGTGGCTTATGAGCAGCTGCTCGACCATGAAATCCAAGTTTCCTCACCTCCCACCTAGCTGTCACAGTACATGCAGTGGATCCTGATGCAGATTGGAATTCCCGTGTGATGGCCTGGACAGATGTCTGCCTATTGCACATTACGACCCTCTTCAACTGCGGCTACGGTCGCAGGTTCGAATCCTGCCTCGGGCATGGATGTTTGTGATGTCCTTAGGTTAGTTAGGTTTAACTAGTTCTAAGTTCTAGGGGACTCATGACCTCAGCAGTCGAGTCCCATAGTGCTCAGAGCCAGCCAACTGCGGCGGTCTCTGTCAGTCAACAGACGAGGATGTCCTGTTGTACGCTTTTGTGCTGTACGTGTCCCTTCACGTTTCCACTTAACTATCACATCGGAAGCAGTAGACCTAGAGATTTTTAGGAATTTGGAAATCTCGCGTACAGACCTATGACACAAGTGACAACCTATCACCCGACCACGTTCGAAGTCCGAGAGTTCCGCGGAGCGCCCCATTCTGCTTTCTCACGATGTCTAATGACTACTGAGTACCTGGAGTACCTGGCAGTAGGTGGAGGCACAATGCATCTGATATGAAAAATGAATATTTCTCTGGGTGTTCGGATACTTTTGATCACATAGTGTAGGAGAGGAAATTTGTATAAGGGTCGTAACAGCTTCTCTAAACTTACCCGAAAGGATTTCGAGAGAAAAACGTCGTTTCTCCAGAGATTTTCTTTCAATTACCCGCTGTTTATTCTATATTTTCACAGGAGCTATACCGAACTACTACTATACGAGTACTGGTAGCACATTACAGCTCCATTCGAAGTTATGCTTACTTCGTAAGGGCTAAAACACTGCAGCAGTGCTCTAGAATGCCTTTAATGTGATTTCCCTTACTTAGATCAGTTTGGTATGAGAGGACAGCGTCTTAAAATTCATAGTTATAAAACCGAGACTAGAGGTGCCATGTGGAATACTAGCTGCGCCCCCCGGTATTACCCTCGGTGATACATTTACTTATAAACCCGTCCCTTGGCATGCATTTATTCCAATCCTCTATGAGTCCATCTCCTCCTTCCCCCTCTCTCGTCTGTCTCCTCCTTCCCCTCTGTCAATCTCCTCCACACTCTCTGTCCATCTCATCCTCCACACTCTCCCTTTCCATCTCCTGCTCCTCCTCCTTTTCCCTATCGCTTTTCATCTCTTCCACCCCCCTCTGTCTGTCGTTCTCTTCCTATTTCCTTTCACTGTCCCTCTCAACTCTCCCTCCCCTCCGTTTCTCTTTCTCTGCCCATTTCCTACATTCCCTCTCTCTGTCCATTTCGTCTTCCCATTCTCTCTGTCCATCACCTCCTCGCTCCTATAAATGTCCACCCCCCCTCTCTCTCTGTCTTCCTCCCCCCTTCTCACTCCTCGTCATGACCCCCACCACAATAGAAAGCTAGTGGTTCTTACGCCTACAGTTTTTCTTTAAAGATCGTAGCTAATACGTGTACTAAATTTGGATGAAATCGTTCCAGTGATTTAGGATGAGCTTTTTATCCACGGCTTTGGCTAAGTGAACACATTTATTTAACATATTTTACACTAATTTCTACACATGGTTCACCTACATGTAGGGAATTTCGCCCTGCAGCTTCGTTTCCACGCAGCTCAATATGTATCTCCTGAGCTACGTGTCGTACAGTGATATAATTTTGCTGGTGCTTCCAGTGGTATATGTGGCTACAGTCTGCGGAATGTGATGTGAGTGGAATTAAGAGTAAACAAGTAATAAATTAAAAGGTCAAGGACGATGCAGCAGTTTTACTGCATGAACACCGATACTGTCGTAAACGGTAAATTTTTTCCTTTCATCACTGTAGAGGTGTTGTAAACGAGAAGAAAGTTCGTAAACGTTTGATATTAAATGTGAAGTTTATTGTAAGTCACTAAGGGCTCTCATTTTCAAATACTGAGTGAATGACTTATGGGTATTCGCTGCTTGTTGGCCACACTTCTTTTTCACTGCCACTCCCACCCACTTTGATAGGTGTATGTATATATAATGCAACCTATGTGTTAATTCAGGGTATAAGCTATCTCCATTTCTAGTTTAATCCAAAACCCGTCTAGTCGTTTCAGCGTGAAGGAGAGATAAAAATATGAAAACACACGCACACACACACACACTTTCTCATTTGTAACATATATGAGATTAAGAAAGTTAGGAAAGTATTACTGCTTAAAAAGAGTGTCAGGAATCACACTGCAGAGTATTCGAGTAGTAAAACTCCAATATTAAGCTCTGAGGACGAACATTTCGAGACAAAATGGATCAAAGTAAAGAAGCATTATTCATCCCGCCTTAGACCAGCACCCTCCGAGAAATATAGTGACCCATAGTATTTCAGTAGCCGTGTTAAGAAATTTCAGCTAAGATTCAAGTGACGTTGTAGAAGTGAAGTCATGGACTAATTGAGAAAGATAAGCTGAACGAGTCGAAAATAAACGCAAAGAGATCAGTGCTCGAAGCGTTAAAAGAATTTGGAAGTAAAATTTTGCCATCACATCTAACATAAATCGTAAGAAATTTTGGTCGATCGTGAAGTCAATAACCTGATAGAAATCATCTGTCCATTCTGGCACCGAAACAGAAGTTGGCAGAGAGAAGGCTGATATACTGAATTCGGCCTTACGAGACTATTTCACTATGGAAAATCGTACTACGGTTCTACCATCTCCGAATACCAGATTAACAGGTATTGAGATAAGCGATCACCTATCAGAAAATCAACTAAGATCACTGAACAGCGCAAAGTCACCAGAATCGGATGAGATACGTGTGACATTACAGAGAAGTGAAGGGAAGGAACTTCGTCCGCTTCTAGCAGTAGTTTATCGTAGGGTAACAACGAAGAGTACCAAGTGGTAGGAAGAAAGTGCAGGTCATTTCCGTTTCAAGAAGCGCCGTCGGGCAGATGCAAATAATTATAAGACTATATAGCGGACGCCGTACCAGAATTAAGGGACACTTTTCATAATCGTGCTTTGGACTTTACAGAGGACGAAAATGAAACCCCAGAGCACCGTAGAAAAGACGCCGAGGTGGATTCCGTATTCTTTGATTTTAGGAACCCATCCAGTACCACTCCACTAATGATTTTGCAGACAATGTAAACAGTAACCTCAGACTTTTCACTGAAGGTGCAGTTATCTGTAATGAAGTACTGTGGGAAGAAAGCTGAATAAATATTCAACAGCATCTCGATACGACTTCAGAGTAGTGCAGACATTGGTAGCCTGTTTTAATTTTTCAGAAGTGTACGCTTGTGCCCTTCACAGAACGAAAATAACGTATAGCACAATGACAACACTGTCAACGAGTCAGAATTCGAAACGGTCAGCTCATATAGAAACTTGGTTGTAATTATTCGCATGGGTACTAAATGGAAAGATCACAAACTCTCATTTGTAATTAAAGGAGGTGGCAGGTGTTGGTTTGTTGGCAAAATACGAGGGGAATGCGTTCAGTCCACAAAACAGATTGCTTATGTTTCACCCATGCGACCCATCGTACAGTATTTCCCAAGCGTGGGGCCAGTGCCAGATAAGACTAACGCGGGGTATTTAACATGTACAGAGAAGGACAGCACGACTGGTCACAGGTTTGATTGATTGGTGGGAGAGTGCGACAGAGACACTGGCAGGTACTCTTAGTTAGATGGAAATCTTCCGAGAAAGCCTACCCACCAAGTTTCAAGAACCAGTTGCAAATGATTAATCTAGGAATATCTTACGACTCCCTGCGTATCGTGAGGAAAAGATTAGTTGCAGCATGTACAAAGGCATTTAAACAGTCATTCCTCCTGCAATCCATGTGTGAATGAAACCGAAAGAAGACCAGGTAATTGGTACACTGTAAAGTATCCTGGAGACGTTACAAGCCTCTTGTGGCCTGTCTCCTCTCATTTTTTTCAATTATTTTTACTTGATATCACAGTACTCTGAAAAAATTAAGACACTGGAAGACCAACAGAGAAAACTGTCACAGCTGGAGCGAGACCATCAGCGCGGCGCCGAGCGACAAGTGGAGGTCATGAAAGGATATACGAACACACGCGGTCGTATCAAACAGTTGGAAATACAGTGCGATAATAGAGAGAATGTCGACGAGAAATGTCAGAGACGAGCAATACCGGAGACGAGTGGGACTGGCACTCGCTCCGATGTTACTGAACCGATAAACATCATTGTGTCCCCACAGCACAGATCTACTTACGTTTGTCCACCACGGTCCTTGCCACAGTAGCGGAGCAGTCGCGAATTTCGTGCCAATTAGAAGGTTTGATGTGCAGATCTATGACAGGATCAGCGAGGTTCTCGATCATAATAGACGACGGGACGATGTTCCACAGGATATCGAACGCATGAGAGTCACAGAGAAGGGAATGTGCGCACACGCAGCTGAAAACCTGGATTTCGACAACAAACATGTTACATCCATCGTAAAATTTTCAAAATTGTAGGAATAGTCGCGGGAGGAAGGAGGACGGAGGAAGAGTTAGTATTTAAGATCCCGTCGACAACGAGGTCATTAGAGACGGCGCACAAGCTCGGATCAGGGAAGGATGGGGAACGAAATCGGCCGTGCCCTTTCAAAGGAGCCGTCCCGGCATTTTCCTGAAGCGGTTTAGGAAAGTTTCAGGAAACCTAAACTAGGGTGGCCGGACGTGAGTTTGAACCGTCGTCCTCCTGAATGCGAGTCCAGCGTGCTAGCCACTGCGCAACCTTGCTCGGTACGTGAGGAGGGAATTGGGCAATTTATGTCGTATTCATTGCGCAAAACACTACACGATATGGAGTATCTTCCTCAAAGATTTTGAAGGTACATTACTGGCCATTAAAAGTGCTACACCAAGAAGAAATGCAGATGATAAACGGGTATTCATTGCACAAATATACTAGAACTGACATGAGATTACATTTTCACGCAATTTGGATGCATAGATCCTGAGAAATCAGTACCCAGAACAACCACCTCTGGCCGTAATAATGGCCTTGATATGCCTGGGCATTGAGTCAAACAGAGCTTAGATGGCATGTACAGGTACAGCTGCCCATCCGGCTTCAACACGATACCACAGTTCATCAAGAGTAGTGACTGGCGTATTGTGACGAGCCAGTTGCTCGGTCACCATTCACCAGGCGTTTTCAGGTGGTCAGAGATCTGGAGAATGTGCTGCCCATGGCAACAGTCGAACATTTTCTGTATCCCGAAAGGCCCGTACAGGACCTTCAACATACGGTCGTGCATTATCCTGCTGAAATGTAGGGTTTCGCAGGGATCGAATGAAGGGTAGAGCCACGGGTCATAACACATCTGAAATGTAACGTCCACTGTTCAAAGTGCCGTCAATGCGAACAAGAGGTGACCGAGACGTGTAACTAATGGCACGCCATACCATTACGCTGGGTGATATGCCTGTATGCCAATGACGAATACACGCTTCCAATGTGCATTCACCACGATGTCGCCAAACACGGATGCAACCATCATGATGCTGTAAACAGAACCTGGATTCTTCCGAAAAAATTACGTTTTGCAATTCGTGCACCCAGGTTCGTCGTTGAGTACACCATGGCAAGCTCTCCTGTGTGTGATGCAGAGTCAAGGGTAACCGTAGCCACGATCTCCGAGCTGATAGTCCATGCTGCTGCAAACGTCATGGCACTGTTCGTGCAGAAGGTTGTTGTCTTGCAAACGTCCCCATCTGTTGACTCAGGCATCGAGACGTGGCTGCACGATCCGTTACAGCCATGCGGATAAGAGGCCTGTCATCTCGACTGCTAAGGATACGAGGCCGTTGGGATCCAGCACGGCGTCCGTATTTCCCTCCTGAACTCACCGATTCCATATTCTGCTAACAGTCATTGGATCTCGACCAACGCGAGCAGCAATGTCGCGATACGATAAACCGCAATCGCGATAGGCTACAATCCGACCTTTATCAAAGTCGGAAACGTGATGGTACGCATTCCTCCTCCTTACACGAGGCATCACAACAACGATTCACCAGGCAACGCCGGTCAACTGCTGTTTGTGTATGAGAAATCGGTTGGAAACTTTCCTCATGTCAGCACGTTGTAGGTGTCGCCACAGGCGCCAACCTTGTGTGAATGCTCTGAAAAGCTAATCGTTTCCACATAACAGCACCTTCTTCCTGTCGGTTAAATTTCGCGGCTGTAGCACGTCATTTTCGTGGTGTAGCAATTTTAATGGCCAGTAGTGTATTATGAACGAGGTATCCCATGGAATAGCAATGATTTTCCCTGTTACTGCACTTAAGAATCGTTAGGCTAAGGACCTGGTACGAAAAATCGTTGACTTGCACTCCCCCCTCCCAAGAATCCTAGGGCAGCACAAGAAGATATTAGAGGTTGTACCGCGCAACATACAGAATGGAGGAGAAGGAAGGAACGCTCTGGCAGGGAAGCCTGAGGGTGAGAATTTTTCGTTTGACAAAAAGTTTTACTTAAAGCGTTTCGCCTCTCCAACAAACAGAAGCAGCTGTGTCTAGAGTGGAGCAGTTCACATCAAAGGAACTGTCCACCACAATGCTGTTGAACTCAAAACATTAAAATCTAGGAAGTCGATGGGCCTCCACCATGTCACCCACATAAAACGTTTTATAGAATAAAGGAGAATGTGAAAGAGTGTTCAAGTTCAAAGATATGCAAACAGGAAGAATACGGAGCTGCCATCGGCAACACCTATATAAGACATCCATGTCTGGTGTAGTAGTGATGTCGGTTACTGCCGCTATAATGGCAGGTCATCAAGATTTAAATGAATTTGAACGTGGTGTTATAGTCGGCCCACGAGCGATGGGACACATCATCTCTGAGGCAGCGATGAAGTGGTGATTTTCCCGTACGATTATTTCACGAGTGTACCGTGAATATAAAGAATCCGCCAAAACACCAAATCTCTGATATCGCTGCGGCCGGAAGAAGATCCTGCAAGAACGGGACCGACGACAACTAAAAAGAATCTTTCAATGTGACAGAAGTGCAACCATTTCGCAAATTGCTGCAGATTTTAATGCCGGGCCATCAGCAAGTGTAAGCGTACGAACAATTCAACGAAACATTATCGATATGGGCTTCCGGACCCGAAGATCCACACGTGTACCCTTCACGACAGCACGACACAAAGCTTTACGCCTCGTCTGGGCCAGTCAACACCGACATTAGACTGTTGATGACGGGAAACATGTTGCCTGGTCGGACGAGTCTCGTTTCAAATTGTATGGAGGGGATGGACGTGTACGGGTATGGAGACATCCTCATGAATCCATGAACCCTGCAGGTCAGCGGGGGACTGTTCCAGTTGGTAGTGGCTCTGTAATGGTGTGGAGTCTGTGCAGTTGGTGTGATATGGACCCCTCACACGACTATGACGGGTGACACGTACTTAAGCATCCTGTCTGATCACCTGCATTCATTCACGTCCATTGTGCATTCCGACGGACCTGGGCAATTCCAGCAGGACAATGCTCACCACACCTGTCAGTAATTGCTGTAGAGTGGCTGCAGGAACACTCTTCTGGGTTTAAGAACTTCCGGTGGCCACCAAACTCTCCAGACATGAACATTACTGAGCATATGATCTCAACCACTTGTATTCTTATGGATTTATGGACAGCCCTGTAGGATTCATGGTGTCGGTTCCTTCCAGAACTACTTCACACATTATTCGTCTCCATGCTACGTCGTGTTGCCGCAGTTCTGCATGCTCGCGGGGACCCTGCACGATATTAGGCGGATGTACCAGTTTCTTTGGCTCTTCGGTGTAGGAGTCCATTGTGTACAGCCAAAAGAAACAGTTCGGTTGTATAAATCAGAATCAGACGTCATGGTTGTTACTTTTCTGGAGAGTTGATAGAGGAAAATGACCTGGACCATTACATTATAATCACATCCTGTGTTACATAGGGGAATTTGTTGCCGTGACCCACAATCCGTGTTCCAAACTTTTTAGACTCTATGAGTTGGTCGTCTTTCCGCCGAGAGACAGTGTTGTGTTCCTTTTGAGTCGTTGCATTTGGCCAAGCCATTGATGCGTTGTGATGTGGATTTTCGTGGGTGTGTTCGGTTGTCTCTGTGCCAGGGATGCGCGTATTATTCTAGATATGCCCAGAGGTATGGGCTTCGTCGTGTTTCGCATAACCAGCGTGTTTGGTATACGGTTTTGTGGCAATATGTTTGGCCACGGCATTGAGGCTCCGTGCCTTTTTTTTTTCGTGGATGTCTCTATGTGTCCGCTCCAATGGTTCAAATGGCTCTAAGCACTATCGGACAACATCTGAGGCCATAAGTCCCCTAGACTTAGAACTACTTAAACCTAACTAATCTAAGGACATCATACACATCCATGCCCGAGGCAGGATTCGAACGAGCGACCGTTGCAGCAGAGTGGTTCCGGACTGAAGCGCCTAGAACCGCTCGGTCACAGCGGCCGGCCGAACTCGTATTACTGGAAACGAGCCAAAGGGCTTGCTCCGGCAGGGATAATGGTCCCACGCCGATTTTGCTGATGTGTGAGAGATCTGTACAGGCTCCACGTCTCAGCCGGCCGGTGTGGCCGTGCGGTTCTAGGCGCTTCAGTCTGGAACCGTGTGACCGCTACGGTCGCAGGTTCGAATCCTGCCTCGGGCATGGATGTGTGTGATGTACTTAGGTTAGTTAGGTTTAAGTAGTTGTAAGTTCTAGGGGACTGATGACCACAGATGTTAAGTCCCATAGTGCTCAGAGCCATTCCACGTCTCAATACGTGTGCCAGGCGATCGCATTGTCTCTCTCTCTCTCTCGCTATAGACATCGTTTAGGGCGCCATTAGTTCTGACTCCGTCAAATGAAGGACGAAAAAATACGTCGACTAAAAGGAGGAATAGGATGGTTTGGTTCCCACGGAAGGAACAGCATTTGCTATACTGCGCAAAGGAAGACCATTATGCATTACTGTCTGATCGCTGTAATTTATTGAATAGAAATGTGAAGCAATTGGTTAACGCAGCTTTGGGAGTTGCAGATACAAAATAAAATAAAATAAAATAAAAAAAACAGGGGAAGCCGCGACGAAGAAATCGGCAACTTGTTTACAAATGTGCACTTCAGTGATGTAGCGACAGGATAGTCAAACCAAGGAACATGATACATCTACATTAGTAGTTATCTATGCACTGAATGGTACACGGTATGAGTAGAATGTTGACTAGACCTTTCGAGGCCAAGTATGACATGTGGATTTACAATTAGTTTGTATGTGTACGCTCTATCTTGTTCGGAGAGAGGCAGTCATCTGGGGATCTCCAAGGAAGACAACGATGGTTGGTGAACAGAGGGGAAACGTTCGTAATTGGGATGCCAGCTAGTATTAGGTTTAATTGATTTTGTCCATGTTAAGCAAAGTTGCCATGCTTAATGGCCGGAGGAGACTCTTATTTTTTTAATCATGATAAAGGTACTAATGCTTCAACGGTGATAGGTGGGCTGTTGGCATGTGAGACCTGGGACATTTTGACTCGTATTGGGCACGTAGATGGCGCTGTGAGGACTAAACGACTGACGTACTCTGACATCACACACAGTTACTCCCACATCACAATTTTACTTTCAGTATAATTATTTGTGTGACGTAAGCTTTCGCTTGTTCACCAGTTTAATATTGTAATGAATAACAAGGAATAAGTCAAACTTTTGAAGTGTGTATTTTATCCTGCCTTAAGGAGTTTATATAAAATAGATGATTACATGTCGAATACTAACAGATAAAGGGTGTTTCCGTAAGAACGTGCAAAACTGTAACAGGATACTGGACAGTTTGAGATTGGGAACGTGGGGACGAAGTACCAGCTTAAAGATATGGAAGTAAACTTGTCTACCGCTTTGTCTAGCATCACTGTTTTACAGCTCATTTACAAGTAACATGCGTACAAATTTACAGAAACTACGCTGTTTATTTAAATGTACATTCTTCATTTCCTGCAAGGAAACAAGAAGAACGAGAATGATTACTACGAAGTAACGAAGAAGGTTTTGTTTACTTTATTTGTCCATAAGATGTGTGTGTCGCATCGTATTAACATTGTTCCATGACAGAACTGGCTATGAATCAACGACACACCCATTCATTACTCAGTGGTATTTAGAGGCGTACAGTAAAATACGATGGAGCAGTACCGGTACAGTTTCGCATAACTCACAGACATGCACCTTGTGTTGTATTGCTCTCGCTGCTGAAACACTATACACGGAATGATTTCCTGACCGGCATCATCTGTTGCGACGAGTGTTTATTTCTGTCGATCTAGGAATGCGGGAGAAAGAAGAAATGAGGAACCTGGCAACCTGAGGACCAACTACACAATCGATTTAGAAGAGGAGGTGCTGGAAAGTGTTCCAACGGACCCCGCTAGAAGTACTCTTCATATTCACCTGAAATGGTTCAAATGGCTCTAAGCACTATGGGACTTAACATCTGAGGTCGTCAGTCACCTAGAACTACTTAAATCTAACCTAAGGACATCACACACACCCATGCCCGAGTCAGGATTCGAGCCTGCGACCATAGCAGCAGCGCGGTTCCGGACTGAAGCACCTAGAACCGCTCGGCCACATCCGTGAAATGGTACTGCAAATAGTAGCGTGTGGCGTGAACTCGACGAACAAAAATTACACCCATATCACACAGAATGAGTTCATGCAACGCTTGTGACTGATTTCGCACCAAGGGACGAATTGTGTCAGTGGTTGCTCCAACAATGGATTGATCGACCAGATTTCCTCCAAATTATGCTGTTTACTGCCGAGGCCTCATTTGATCTTGACGGTATTTTGAACATAGAGATAGCCATGTGCGGGATGAGAAAAACCATCACGCTGTTGTAGAGTCACAATGCCAAGTACGTTTTGCTGTCAATATCTGGACCGGCATTGTAGGCGATAATATCATTGGACTGTATCTTCTACGTGGTCATCTGAGTGGCCACCTGTACTTGAGGTTCGTGCGTAGAGTTCTACGTGAGTTGTTGGAGAACGTACCCTTGGTTGTTCGTGAGAGAGAGGATGTGGATACAACACGACGGTGCTCAGGCTCCCTTCAGTGTGGATGTCTGCAACTGTCAATGCTGTATTTCCTGGTCGCTGGATTGGATGGCGAGGTTCTAGTCCATGGCCTGCGACGTCACCTCGCCTGAATCCCCTTGATTATTTAATATGGAGAATATCTGAAGTCACTTGTGTATGAGACCCAGGAGGATATGGAGACGGAATTAGCTGCCAGAATTGTAGCTCCCTGTGACGTAATTCGAAACATACCAGTGATATTGCAAGGGTGCATCAGCATCTTATTTGGCGATGTCGTACTAGCATTGTGGTTTATGTCCGACAGTTTCAGCGCACATCGTAAGATACAGTACAAATGATACGTTCATTGTGTCAAAGATGCTATTTGCAGCTACCTGTAACGAATGTCACAGTAATGTGACTTTATTCCAATTAACTCCTGGCATCTCCGACCCCTGGTTCCCTATCTCAAACTGTCCAGTGGAGCATCCTCTACGACCTGTTAAATTTTTGCACGGTCTTATGGAAGAACACTGTACAAGAGTGGTAATAGACCGACCACTCATGCGGCATGCAAAAGATTTACAGAGGCGGCGCCCAGGAGATTGGCGACACGATAAGTCAACAAACAAATGGTTTTCTGGAGACAAGAATGAGGCAGGCATCCCACAGGCCATGCATGCAGAGGCATCGGCAACAAGCGACCACCCTGGAAGGCAAACGGCTTTGGTGCTCCCCTGCCGGCCCATTGAAGAACGCCCGGAGCCACGTGCCGAAGCGGTTCACAGGCAGCTAAGCCTACGTGCAATGGAGTGGCGCGTGCAAGAGTAGCGAGACGCACGCCAACCCCTTTCACGACGTCACCACGTGAGCGAGTGGGGAGTACCGACAAGGCAGTCTCTAATGTAGGCCTGTTCCTCCACCAAAGGCCCACTGTAGGAACAATCGCTAGACTGAAAAGAGACAAGGCATTACATCCTTACACGGAGAGTGTAGGCAAATGATCAATCGGACAGGCTATGTTACACAGATCTGTGCTAGGAATAGAATTCCCACGGTTTCCAATTTTCTCCTTGGGAGAACAACGCCTCACTAACGGTCATAACGATGTTCTTTTTGATCACCACTATCAACACATATATCAAACTGTACGATACGATCCTGACACCTCAAGAACCATTCCAGCCGATGACTGTGCATCTTCTCGTACAAGAGACACTCCTTCTCACTGTCATCTGACAGCTGAAAGCAGCACCAATCTCCCAGACAAAACCAATTACGTCTTCATGAAAACAGCAAGCCCTCTGTAGTACCATTGTCAAAGAGACCCTACGCTGAGTCTTCTGTGCTGCTTCACAAATAGTCGACCTCACTGAAAACTTCCTGGCAGATTAGAACTGTGTGCCGGACCGAGACTCGAACTCGGGACCTTTGCCTTTCGCCGGCCAGTGCTCTACAAACTGAGCTACACCGGTTCCCATCAGATCACCGAAGTTAAGCGCTGTCGGGCGTGGCCGGCACTTAGATGGGTGACCATACGGGCCGCCATGAGCTGTTGCCATTTTTCGGGGTGCACTCAGCCTCGTGATGCCAACTGAGAAGCTACTCGACCGAGTAGTAGCAACTCCGGTCAAAGAAAACCATCATAACGACCGGGAGAGCGGTGTGCTGACCACACGCCCATCCTATCCGCATCCTCAGCTGAGGATGACACGGCGGTCGGATGGCCCCGATGGGCCACTTGTGGCCTGAAGACGGAGTGCTATTCATCATTATTTCATTGAAAAATATTTGTATGTGTGTGAATGTGGCGTGAATAGAGTTACAATAGCGCCTTTGTGCAAAGTGTTTAATATGAAACGATCTTCAGTCAAGCAAATATTTTATACTGCTTTGCATTTTTCAGGGAGTTCATTATCAAATGGGTACAGTATTTTAGTAAACGTAAAATGTACGATTGTACTGGAATAATTTGAACACTGACCTCAGTAAATGAGTGAATGTTGCCTTTTTGGACACTTTTGTGTCCCAATGTCAATTCTGACTATTAACAAAAAAAAAAAAAAAAAAAGGAAAAAGGTTTGTTAGGAGTACTTACTGTGACCGGAAGTACCATGAATTCCTACATTTCCTTAAGACCACGTGTTTAGAGAATAATGTGAAGCTGATAACTGGAATGATATTTTTGAGTATGTATCTGTGTTGGGTGATACTTCGATATTAGTAGAATCAGATGATTGGCAAAGCATTCCCTACATTTTCCCCTTTTTGGTTAAAATGAACAAGAATGGTATTATGCAATTCAATTTTTCCCTTTCCCACGTTAAACTGTTGTACTCTAGATACGACACTTTCTAAGCGAAAAAATTTCTGCCGGAGGCAGACAGTGAAAGGCGACGACCCTTTTGGCACGTCATCTTCCATCCATTTTTAATTACGTAGTCCCTGAAGAGGCACTGCAGCCATCTCAGCAATGTAGCGAGCCACCAGGTCAAGTAATTGTAGGTAAGACAGGGAATGACACTTATTGTTTGCTTCTAGTAATAATTGTTTTGTCACTAGATTTTATTCTGTATTCTGTGGGACTGAGGACAGCAGGGAGACATGACCAGGGAGGCAGATGTCAAAGAAACAGCTGTAGGAAATTCCAGGAAAGCATCCGGGCTTCAACAAAAGCGGGACCGCTTTGCCTGTAAGTCATTTAAGTTCACCCACGTGGTCTGATCTTCAGCAGGACAATGGCCAGTGGCCTGTATTTCAGAGGCGTATTGTCCACCTCGGGTGTGTGACCAACAGACGGGAGCCGAGCTTCATGAGTTGCTGTGGGAAGGAGCGCATTGTCCGCCGCAGGCGTGGATGCACGTGAATTTCTCTGGCGCCAAGTGTAGATGGTGCAGAGCATAGATTTTGGCTCATTGGAGAAATACTTCTATGCCGTGTCTAGGCGGCCGTTCTGGCGCTGTGTTATAAATACACCGTTGGTGCAACTCGCGTGTCCAGCTTGACCACTGAAGGCGACAATTTTCGGCGACTCCAAGTGGATTTGGTGTTGTGGAGGGATGAAATGAGATTTTCATGGCGTTCGGTGGATGTCCACCGAGAGAACGGTCTGGGCAGTTCGGCCGAGGTACTCCGTGCACCCGACAAAGTGGAGGAGAGCCGCCCCAGAGGAGAGTCTTGGTTTTTTTTTCGGCATACCATCCGTGATTCTCTAGACATCTCATCGCGAGGTTACGACGGACGCGGCCTTTGCAGTTGAACACATCTCTACATCACCCCTTGGGCAGTTCAGTTTTGAGCAAATAGGTAGGCCAGACCTATTAGCAATCTTTGTCTTAGGACTTCACTGCAGCCAGTCTATCTGACCTGCACCTATGCGTTTCAACCCACCTAGGTCGTTCAGCAAGAGATTCACAATCTCTGTCAGTACCTCACGTATAGTAGGGAAGCATTTTTACCAAAACTAGACGTGATTGTCTTGGTGGGATAGCCGCGATCGTTCTTTGAATAAAAATATGGCATTTCAGTCTTTGATCGCTATTTTTTATTTTCAATAACCGGTTTCTGGTCAGCTGCCCATCTTTAGATCATATACTGCACTTACAGAGTAACCTGTCAGTACAGAACTATTGGTTCACTGTTATGAAGCGGACCAACAGTTCTGTACTGACAGGTTACTCTGTAAGTGCAATATACACTCCTGGACATGGAAAAAAGAACACATTGACACCGGTGTGTCAGACCCACCATACTTGCTCCGGACACTGCGAGAGGGCTGTACAAGCAATGATCACACGCACGGCACAGCGGACACACCAGGAACCGCGGTGTTGGCCGTCGAATGGCGCTAGCTGCGCAGCATTTGTGCACCGCCGCCGTCAGTGTCAGCCAGTTTGCCGTGGCATACGGAGCTCCATCGCAGTCTTTAACACTGGTAGCATGCCGCGACAGCGTGGACGTGAACCGTATGTGCAGTTGACGGACTTTGAGCGAGGGCGTATAGTGGGCATGCGGGAGGCCGGGTGGACGTACCGCCGAATTGCTCAACACGTGGGGCGTGAGGTCTCCACAGTACATCGATGTTGTCGCCAGTGGTCGGCGGAAGGTGCACGTGCGCGTCGACCTGGGACCGGACCGCAGCGACGCACGGATGCACGCCAAGACCGTAGGATCCTACGCAGTGCCGTAGGGGACCGCACCGCCACTTCCCAGCAAATTAGGGACACTGTTGCTCCTGGGGTATCGGCGAGGACCATTCGCAACCGTCTCCATGAAGCTGGGCTACGGTCCCGCACACCGTTAGGCCGTCTTCCGCTCACGCCCCAACATCGTGCAGCCCGCCTCCAGTGGTGTCGCGACAGGCGTGAATGGAGGGACGAATGGAGACGTGTCGTCTTCAGCGATGAGAGTCGCTTCTGCCTTGGTGCCAATGATGGTCGTATTCGTGTTTGGCGCCATGCAGGTGAGCGCCACATCAGGACTGCATACGACCGAGGCACACAGGGCCAACACCCGGCATCATGGTGTGGGGAGCGATCTCCTACACTGGCCGTACACCACTGTTGATCGTCGAGGGGACAGTGAATAGTGCACGGTACATCCAAACCGTCATCGAACCCATCGTTCTACCATTCCTAGACCGGCAAGGGAACTTGCTGTTCCAACAGGACAATGCACGTCCGCATGTATCCCGTGCCACCCAACGTGCTCTAGAAGGTGTAAGTCAACTACCCTGGCCAGCAAGATCTCCGGATCTGTCCCCCATTGAGCATGTTTGGGACTGGATGAAGCGTCGTCTCACGCGGTCTGCACGTCCAGCACGAGCGCTGGTCCAACTGAGGCGCCAGGTGGAAATGGCATGGCAAGCCGTTCCACAGGACTACATCCAGCATCTCTACGATCGTCTCCATGGGAGAATAGCAGCCTGCATTGCTGCGAAAGGTGGATATACACTGTACTAGTGCCGACATTGTGCATGCTCTGTTGCCTGTGTCTATGTGCCTGTGGTTCTGTCAGTGTGATCATGTGATGTATCTGACCCCAGGAATGTGTCAATAAAGTTTCCCCTTCCTGGGACAATGAATTCACGGTGTTCTTATTTCAATTTCCTGGAGTGTATGTTCTGAAGATGGGCAGCTAGCCTGAAACAGGTTATTGAAAATAAAAAATAGCGATCGAAGACTGAAATGCCATATTTTCATTCAGGAAGCATTTTTCCTATTACCTTAAGGAAGACATCGTTTTAGCTTGACCCCCTTCCGATTTTAATAACTTTGCCAAATATCAACATCATCTCTCACCGTGCATTTTGTTTCGTGGATTTTTTATCTATATGCTAATTCTGGGAATGTGTGTGTTGGATTTGTAACGAAGTAAGTCTGAAAAGAGCGATATTTCATTCAAATACGCTATTCACCCTAACCATTTCAATTACAGTAGATTTTTGTGAGCGGAGGTTACGTAATAAGAGTTGGAAACCTCACAAATAGGTGTTGTATCTCCGACAGGACCCGCTTGTACTGCTGTCCATACACCTCACATTCGGCAGAGAATCCAGCCCAGATATATTCAATCAATCTTTTTCTCTCTTTACAGTGTTTATCAAAAAGAACGTCATCTTTCCTGTTTGAATTCTCGAAGCATCTCCGTAATACACTGACGGAAAAATCACAACACCAAAAACCAGTTAATGTAGAGTAATGAAATTTCGGTAATAAAGTTGTCGTTATCTAGACAAATTAACAATGCAAGATCACAGGTTCATATAAGTGGGAAATTGTTTATGGACGACGCTAGAGTTTTCGTCCAATGATGTCCCATATGTGCCCACATGGCGACACTCAGCAGAGCAGGTTGGGTTGCAACAGCGGTATCTAGGCGAGCGTTATTCTGTTGCTACACAGCAGGTCAGTCACCAGAGTGACGTCATGACGTGTGGGATAAAGTGCTCCAGCTGTCATACAGAATCAAATCATTGCCCAGAACACAACTCCAAGTGTAGGTTTAGTGTGTCCAGCACGCAGACAGGTTGCTTGCTGGCCCTTATCTGACCTTCTTGTAACCAGCACGCGGCCATCACTGGCACCGATGTAGAACCAGCTTCCATCTGAAAACATAAATGACACCCACCCTGCCCTCCAATGAGCTCTCGCTTGACATTATGCAAATGGCGGTGGTTTGGGGGCAGCGGATTGCACGCTACAGAACGTCTGGCTCAGAGCTGCCCTTGAAGTAACCGATTTGTAGCAGTTCGTTGTGTCATTGTGGAGCTAACTGCTGCTCATATTGCTTTTGCCGAACACTATAGTCCTCCCACTCGGCAGTGCCAGGCGGCAGTCCGAAGCCCGGGCTTCTTGCGACCGTACATTCGTGTGACCACCGCTGCTTGCAATCATGTACATTGGCTACACTTCCTGCAGTATCGCAGAAGGAACGTCGAGCTTCTCGTAGCTCTATTACACGACCTCTGTCAAACTCAGTGAGGTGCTAATAATAGCACGTTTGTCGCCTTACAGTCATTGTTGTTCTAACATCAACTCATCACGTTCAATATCATATGTAACAAACGCTCACGATCGATACAGCGTGCATTTAAAGCAAACCTGATTTGCGTCCTCATAGTTTCTGAAGCTGGTGCGAAATTTGAATAGACATCATCTTTCAGATGTAGAAACTCGCCTACCGACTTTAGTTACGTCGCACAACTCTTCGTCGGTGATTTACGTGCTGATCGAATCTACCGGTAACAAATCCAGCGCCTGTCCCGTAAATTGCTTCAATGTCTGCCTTGAACCCGACCTAGTGCGGTCCCATACACTCGAGCAGTACTCAAGAATGGGTCGCACCAGTGTTCTATTCGCTTTCTCTTCCGCTTACTTAGAATTCACCCCAAAAACCGGTTGACCATTCGGCTTCCCTGCTACCGACGCATGACGAAGAAATCTTCTGAATGGATGTACGTGATGTATGTGTACAGGAAAACATCGTTAAACACAGTTTGAGAAAAGTTGAATGTCATTTATGTTTGATACCCCATCAGCGTCCTGGGCATTTCCAGACACATCTTCGCTAGTCGTTAAGGTTCAGTTCGAAGCGGGACCCATCAATGAAGACAATTCCACTCCAATCACTGAGACTGAAAGCGGGAGAGTGTCTGGAGCCTGCCCGAACACCAGTAGGATACCAACCTCACCGTTGCTCGCTATACGATCTGACAACCAGGACTGATGATTCGTCGCATTCGGGTAATTCTTTCGTAGTCCGTCTATTTTTTATTAGAATGTATTTCTCAATGACTGGACAGTATTAATTCCCGCTTCGAAATGACCCCGATCACCAGCGAACAACTGTCAGAATATGTCCAGGACTTTTTTTGTTGAGTCATCAGTCTTCTGACTGGTTTGACGCGATCCGCCACGAATTCCTCCTCTGGCACCCTCTTCATCTCAGAGTAGCACTTGCAACCAGTATCCCCAGTTATCTGTTGGATGTATTCCATTCTCTGTCTTCCTGTATAGTCTTCGCCCACAACAGCTTCCTCTGGTACCATGGATACACAGGATAGCTGTTGGATACCAACCTGAATGACATCCAAGTTTTCTGAATTGGTTGTAATCATTTGTTTGTCTGTATCTGACCCACTAGGGTAGTCTAGAGCGCCAAGGCGCTGCTTCCTGGACTCCGGTAGGCGCACCGGCCCGGATCGCGTCCGCATGGCGGATTAAAGACGAGGGCCGATATGCCGGCCAGCCTGGATGTGGTTCTTAGGCGGTTTTCCACATCCTACTAGGTGAATACCTGGCTGATCCTCACGTTCTGCCTCGGTTACACGACTCGCAGACATGGTTTACACTAGACATGGACAGCTGGGGTACACTAATTCTGTCCTGAGGAGTTCTAGGTGGCATCTGGCCACAATCCGCAACTAACACTGCCAAATCAATAGTAACCTTGTCGAACCCACGTTGCGGCGGGACGAAGGCCGCAAGATAAAAAGAAATTTGTTTGTCTGTACCTCTATTCGGATAATTTCATCGTGGTGCGTCGTTTGTTTTTCTTTTTTCTTTTTTTTTTTTTTTGTCTCTAGACTCTTTCTATAACGACCTTGACGATGACTGTGTTAAGACAAGTAGAGTCATACGACTTTGTGATTTGATGTAATACGACTGTATTTGGCTGTGAGTGACGTAACACTAAAATAGACCAGGTTGGTATCCACTGTGAATGGAGTGGAGCCGGCGGGGCGGCGTCGCGGCGCGCCTCGCCCGCTATCAGTACCCGCCACCGCCGCCCACACAGTGGCGTCCCGCAGTGCCGCCGCGGCCGCCCACGTCGCTGTCCGGGATTTATGGCGCCATCGATCGCCGGCGCGGCGCTGCTGGACGCGTCACGGCGTCACGCGGACGGCTCGCATCGGACTCCGGTCGCGTCAGCCGCGGCCATTCAAGCGGCGGACGCGTCAGTGATACTGCCAACCGAGCTGTACGTCAGATCCCCGCCACGCACGTCAAACTGAGCCGTTCAGGCACACATTACTGGGCTGCTCTGAGCTGTAACCTAGCGAAACAGATGGACGGGTGAGATTGTTCTGTTCACATACAGGATGACTGAGCCGCCCCTACGATGACTTTTTATGCAACCTGCCATGTCACATCTGGCGAGATTTTCGAATTCTCTGGCTCGTTACGCACAAACTATTAGGCCTACAGAAAAAATGAACAGGGCGTTAGTGTAGAAATTTTAAACTTGTTATATTTTGCCCTGCGATACGTTTTTACTGGAGGTCAAGGTTTTCGAGTCATTTAAGGAAAACGTAGAAAAATGTCCTTCAAACACACTTCCATCCCAACAATCATCCCTCCCCAGTCATGATTTCTAGTATGTTCTTCGTGGCACTCCCTCCTACGCCTGCACAAAAATTTCCGACTACGCGAACTCTTCCCAATGTTAGACCTTTCCTGGTCTCTATTGATTGGGCTATTACGCCACCAGGGCACCAGCATTCTCTGCTATTTCGTTAACATTATTAATTTAAACGTGCCCGTCAGGTTAGTGGAAGAAAAACTACCTTTGTGAACGTTACTCTGAGGCTTGATAATTCAATCCAAACTTAACGTTTAAGCACAGTAGTTTCGTAGTCTTAAGATCTGACGAATGCAACGATGAAAGTATTGTATGATGTCAAAATTCGCAAAATTGCCAGACAAAATTTACATAAACATCAGTTTTACAACTTTTAAGGCCTCGACTAAGCTGGTGGCCTAAAAAGTCCAGACAACGAAAACCAAAAAAAGTTCGAATGTGGAATGTAATTCGTGCAGTCGCAAATTTTTGTACAGTGTTTGGTGGGAGTGCCATGAACAACATACTGGATATGATAACCGATGGGGGCTAAGTGTGTGCATGGGAGTGCGTTTGAATGCCACTTTTGTACGTCATTCTTGAATAGCTCGAAAACCACGACCTCTAGCGAAAATGTGTCACAGTAGAAAATTTAGCTACATTAAGTTTCCTACAAAAAGGTACTCTTCATTTTTTCTGTATCACTAATAATTTTCGCGTAGCGAATGAGAGCATATGAACATCTTTTGCGAGTTTTTTGAAGGACGGATTTAAGATTGTTGTTGCATAAACCGACATCGTTAGGGGCAGCTGAATCAATCAGTATGAAATGAATGACATGCACTGAAGTGAAATGAATGGATCAGTTGCGATAACAACAGTGGAGATTCGGTCACTGAAATACTGTCAGCGTAAACCATTAAGTTATACACAACACTCAACGTAGTGAATACGTAAAAATTTTCCCAATCCGTTGTGGTACGCTGCTACAGCAGTCGATTGAAAAGTGTTTTAGAACAAAACAGTCTCGGTTGCAAAATTATTAATGTCAATGATGCTTTTCACCCTTTTTGGGGGATCATCAGATTTTGTAGAAGTAGCTGGACACGTGACCCATCAGTCACTGCGGTTTTGTAAGCGTGGCCCTAGTTTGTGTTCAAGGTCCTCTTCATGGTTTAGTGGCGTATGGATTATATATCCGGTTATCTTGGTGTCTATTTTACATTGTATATGGTTATATGACAGGTGAATCACGTATCCAGCTACTTTTAAGCAATCTGATGACACCACACAAGGGTGAAACGCCCCATTGACATTAAATAATTGCGTAACCGAGACTGTTTTTGTTCTAAAATAATGAGTATGTAGTGTGTGAAAATTACTGCTACACTGGGATCAGACCCGAATTTCATGCTTATCGCAGAAGTCGACTGAACTTCTGGGCTATCAGAGCATACCTGCTGACGAGATTGAAACTAGCATTGTAACTGAGTTAAGGCCTGGAAGCTGTGGCTCTTGTAGCAAACGTCCAGGTGTGGCAGATCATGTGTTGGGGAAAATCTTTTGTTAGAGAGAAAATATTCGCTGTTGTTACCTCACGTCGCTATGGATGCTTCTGTATTGGTTATGCCCCTGAGAGGTGGAAGGACGTAAGCGTTCTAAGCAGTGCGTATACCTTGTGCGTTGCCCACAAGCCAGTCACCTTCGTCCAGAGGAACTGAAATTCGTGATTCACTTTTGAAATACTCTTTTATTTACTACAGTATGTAGTGCGCAGCACACCTGGTTGGTAGACTCTACTAGTTCCGTGAAATCTCGTCGTCACAGAATGACGAATACTAAAAGAAGCCTCTAACCGCCAGGAATTGTCAGAGAATACTTTGTTTGTAACAGAAGTTGATTCCCGTGCGTGATCTGTAGCCTGCAGGCGTTTGATGCGAAGACTTGGAAACATCCCTTATATAGGATGTCCCAGAAATGTTGTGGTAAACTTCGACGGGGTTCTAGAGGGTGCCTTGACGAACAAATCGAGTATATGAACGACTCTGTATGCTGACGGACTACAGGCGGAACGTCTCGTAATGCTGCTCGTCATCCAGCGATGGCGACTGATTGCCACGATCGCCAGTAGAGAAGATGGAGCTAGTAGAAACTTCCTGTCAGATTAAAACTGTGTGCCAGACCGAGACTCGAACTCAGGACCTTTGCCTTTCGCGGGCAAGTGCTCTACTACTTGCCCGCACTTGCCCGCGATAGGCAAAAGTCCCGAGTTCGAGTTTCGGTCCGGCACACAGTTTTAATCTTCCAGGAAGTTTCATATCAGCGCACACTCCACTCAAGAGTGAAAATCTCATTATGGAGCTAGTTGCTGCTTATACACGCGTTGTTACCCATGAGGCGTTGTTGCCTTCGTGGATGACAGTTTAGGACACAGTTTTCTATCTGCAGTTTATTTTCCTCGTGTAAAGCGGAAAACATTCGAGATATTAGACAGTCCTAGGAGAAAAATAAACTCGTGTAAAGCGGAAAACATTCGAGATATTAGATAGTCCTAGGAGAAAAATAATCCACGGATGGGGCTCCATGACCGAAACCATCATCTACTGAAACTACGAAACATCGCAACGTAGAAGACAAGGCTTATCTACACAGAAGCTTGCTCCAGCTTCGCCACTGGCGATCACGGCATTCAGCCTTGATCACTAAATGGCAGACAGCATTGCAATACTTTCTGCCTACAGTCCAACAGCAGACAAAGTCGCGTTTGCCGCTGAAGGAATGGTCTAGTTGCAGGCGCTGGTAGCTATAATTTCGACGATCTGTAGTGTGTTTGGGTTATGTTTCTGAATATGTGTTCCTATCCTCGATTTGTTTCCCGAGACACTCTCTGCAACCCCGAAGTTCGTCGCAACAGTTCTGGGTCACCATGTGCACATGTATACATACACACATTGCCTGACAAAAAGTGAAGTGCCTTGTATTTGTGCTCGGTTGTCAATGTAATTTCGTTCATTCATATACCATCAGCGTGTGTGTCAGGAGGAACTGTCACCTGGCGGTATCAGTGCTGTCTGTGTTGTTACCAGGCCTGGTACATTATACAAAGTGTAACGTATGAAAAAGATCAAAATCTCGCAAATTTTTAAAACATCGTTCTGTTATAATCTGTGTAAGGGGTTTGATTATCGTATGTTGACTGATCACTCTGAAGGGCACAGAGATGCAACGTACTCCTCTGAGACAGCATTTTTAGCACCTGACAGAAGTTGAAAGGGGCTTCCTGATACGGGGAATGAAATTATTTGCACCAAGACAAGCGTCCTATCGTCAGTGCGATGTCTGGAGCACCATCGACTGTCGTCACAACAACCATTGTTGCAGTTTATTGTTTGTGTACCAGCAGAGAGAAGCGCGCTGACAGTTTACATTTACATTTACATTTATACTCCGCAAGCCACCCAACGGTGTGTGGCGGAGGGCACTTTACGTGCCACTGTCATTACCTCCCTTTCCTGTTCCAGTCGTGTATGGTTCGCGGGAAGAACGACTGTCTGAAAGCCTCCGTGCGCGCTCGAATCTCTCTAATTTTACATTCGTGATCTCCTCGGGAGGTATAAGTAGGGGGAAGCAGTATATTCGATACCTCATCCAGAAACGCACCCTCTCGAAACCTGGACAGCAAGCTACACCGCGACTGAGAGCGCCTCTCTTGCAGAGTCTGCCACTTGAGTTTGCTAAACATCTCCGTAACGCTATCACGGTTACCAAATAAATAACCCTGTGACGAAACGCGCTGCTCTTCTTTGGATCTTCTCTATCTCCTCCGTCAACCCGATCTGGTACGGATCCCACACTGATGAGCAATACTCAAGTATAGGTCGAACGAGTGTTTTGTAAGCCACCTCCTTTGTTGATGGACTACATTTTCTAAGGACTCTCCCAATGAATCTCAACCTGGTACCCGCCTTACCAACAATTAGTTTTACATGATCATTCCACTTCAAATCATTCCGTACGCATACTCCCAGATATTTTACAGAAGTAACTGCTACCAGTGTTTGTTCCGCTATCATATAATCATACAATAAAGGATCCTTCTTTCTATATATTCGCAATACATTACATTTGTCTATGTTAAGGGTCAGTTGCCACTCCCTGCACCAAGTGCCTATCCGCTGCAGATCTTCCTACATTTCGCTACAATTTTCTAATGCTGTAACTTCTCTGTATACTACAGCATCAT
Source organism: Schistocerca serialis cubense (assembly GCF_023864345.2). Taxonomy (NCBI): domain Eukaryota; kingdom Metazoa; phylum Arthropoda; class Insecta; order Orthoptera; family Acrididae; genus Schistocerca; species Schistocerca serialis. The sequence continues at coordinate 166,431,884 of NC_064638.1, read as the reverse complement.
CCGCGAAAAGCCGCATGGAACTTCCGACACTATCTACTAGGTCATTTATATATACTGTGAAAAGCAATGGTCCCATAACACTTCCCTGTGGCACGCCAGAGATTACTTTAACGTTTGTAGACGTCTCTCCATTGATAACAAAATGCTGTGTTCTGTTTGCTAAAAACTCTTCAATCCAGCCACGCAGCTGGTCTGATATTCCATAGGCTCTTACTTTGTTTATCAGGCGACAGTGCGGAACTGTATCGAACGCCTTCCGGAAGTCAAGGAAAATAGCATCTACCTGGGAGCCTGTATCTAATATTTTCTAGGTCCCATTAACAAATAAAGCGAGTTGGATCTCACACGATCGCTGTTTCCGGGATCCATGTTGATTCCCACAGAGTAGATTCTGGGTTTCCAAATACGATATGATACTCGAGCAAAAAACATGTTCTAAAATTCTACAACAGATCGACGTCAGAGATATAGGTCTATAGTTTTGCGCATCGACGACCCTTCTTGAAGACTGGGACTACCTGTGCTCTTTTCCAATCATTTGGAACCTTCCGTTCCTCTAGAGCCTTTAGGTACACGGCTGTTAGAAGGGGGGCAAGTTCTTTCGCGTTCTATGTGTAGAATCGAATTGGTATCCCGTCAGGTCTAGTGGACTTTCCTCTGTTGAGTGATTCCAATTGCTTTTCAATTCCTTGGACACTTATTTCGATGTCAGCCATTTTTTCGTTTGCGCGAGGATTTGGGGAAGGAACTGCAGTGCGGTCTTCCTCTGTGAAACAGCTTTGGAAAAAGGTGTTTAGTATTTCAGCTTTACGCGTGTCATCCTCTGTTTCAATGTCATCATCATCCCGGAGTGTCTGGGTATGCTGTTTCGAGCCACTTACTGATTTAACGTAAGACCAGAACTTCCTAGGATATTCTGTCAAGTCGGTACATAGAATTTTACTTTCGAATTCACTGAACGCTTCACGCATAGTCCTCCTTACGCTAACTTTGACATCGTTTAGCTTCTGTTTGTCTGAGAGGTTTGGGCTGCGTTTAAACTTGGAGTGATGCTCTCTTTGCTTTCGCAGTAGTTTCCTAACTTTGTTGTTGAACCACGATGGGTTTTTCCCGTCCATCACAGTTTTACTCGGCACGTACCAGTCTAAAACGCATTTTACGATTGCCTTGAACTTTTTCCATAAACACTCAACATTGTCAGTGTCGGAACAGAACTTTTCGTTTTGATCTGTTAGGTAGTCTGAAATCTGCCTTCTGTTACTCCTGCTAAACAGATAAACCTTCCTCCCTTTTTTTATATTCCTATTAACTTCCATATTCAGGGATGCTGCAACGGCCTTATGATCACTGATTCCCTGTTCTGCACTTACAGAGTCGAAACGTTCGCACCAGTTTTGCACCAGATGTCATCACTGTACACAGGAGCGGCAGCAGGTGGTCTTTTCTGATGAATCCAGATTCTGGATATAACATCACAGTGGACATATCCGTGAGTGAAAGTTACGAGAGGAACTAACGTTGTCAGACTGCATTCGCCGTCATAATTTGGGCCCAGCACCTGGTGTGGTGGTATGGGGTGCCATCACCAACATCACTACTGTTTCACATAGTTGTTAATTTCGACAGTAACCTTTTTCAAGTGTACAGGCTTGTAGTTGTGTCCTATCATCGAGGACTCCATGAAGTTTTCTTTTAGCACTCTTTTGAACTCCAAGCTATAATTTTGTGTACACGACTTTAATTACTAACACGAATGATTTAAGACATTACCTACAGATCCTAAAGTGGACAGCTGCAGAGGAATAATAAGGTGAACAGAAACAATCTTTCGATTAATAATGTAAGGAGGCTGTTTAGGTTTTTTGGTAACGCCACGTACCGCTCTGCATGAATATCACTGACTGTGCTGTCTGCAGTCTGTGGCTGGTTGGCATTGTTGGAACATTCGCTATTGTAGTGTTGGGCAGTGGATGTGAACAGCACGTAGCTTTGGGCAGTTGGAAGTCAGCCTCCAGCAGTGGTGGATGTGGAGAGGAAGATGCTAGAGTTTTGAGGGGTTACTGCAATCGGACAATCTCGACGTGTGTCCGCCAGAAAAAGGAAATTTGTAAAGATAGCTGTCAAGAATTATGATGACTTTTGATCATTATAAACATAAATACATTCTTTGTTCTCTATCAAATTCATTTACTAACTTTGCCTATCACTAGTTAGTGCCTCCAGTGGTTAGAATCTTTTATTTAGCTGGCAGTATTGGAGCTCGCTGTATTGCAGTAATTCGAGCAACGAAGATTTTTGTGAGGTAAGTGATTTATGAAAGGTATAGGTTATTGTTAGTCAAGGCCATTCTTTTGTAGGGATTATTGAAAGTCAGATTGCGTTGAGCTAAAATATTGTGCGTCAGTTTAGTGATGATCAGAGTAAGTAAAGAGAAAACTGTTTGAGTACGTTGAGTTTCACTCAGCTGTTTCTGGATCAAATAACGTAAGAGTTTTTCCAGCACTGTCATTCTTAATTTTTCAAAGGGTAAGTTTCATATTTCAAATTTTTCAAAGGGGAAATTTAAATAAATTAATTCAATTAAAACATAATTATTCCATATAGATGATGAATGGTTATGAAATCATTAACAAACTCTTGCTGCAAGCTCTAACTGATGCTATTGGCAGTCTGAAACGTATCCTCACACCATGTTAACCCAAACTAAAAATAGTGACTGTTCCCCTGACAGTTTTTGTGAAATTCATACATTCACCAGAGCAGTACTGGACCTGAGAAAGGAGATTGTACTGATTTTTCCAAGTGTGGACTGAGAAAAGCCCTATCACGCCAGTGCTTCTAACTAAACTCACTGATAGTTGCGCAGAATTCTGTTGTCATGCGAATGGTTCTGTGGAAGAGGGTGAGGTTCATGCTGCTGCTGTAAAACACTTTGGCCCCCTCATCTATTATACCGAGATGGAAACAAATGTCTGTCTCCAACGCATGTGCCTCATATGCACAAGATGCGTACTCCTCATCTAGCTGGCAACTCACTAACTTGTAGTTGAGTATTACGCCCTGACACTTCTTCCTGCCGTACAGGACATGCCCACAAATAGTGAAAAACGCATCATAGGTGCCTAAAATCCGGGTTCCTTGAGCCACACAAATTCCCACAAAGACAACATGTCACGATAAAATGCCAATGACTTTACAATACACCCTAGTACTTCTAAAAAACTGTTGCTTCAGCTTCGTGTCGGTGACAACACTGACAAACTTACCAATGCTGCGTTTTTGCAGCGAGCAGCGAACCTTGCGCCAGTGGTTCTCTGAAATTAGTAAGCCGTTCACAAGGCTAGGCCGTTGTCTTCTGCAAGCACTGTTTCTTTTGAAAATCATAAGATGGTTATCTTCAAAGGGCTTTCTGCAAAATATGAGTAACCGCTTCTCTTCTGCTGCTATAGACCCCTCCCAGTCTCAGTTAGCCCACTGGGCAGGGCTCCGTTATAAAACGCACAACAGTCTACTCTCCATCTCCCCACCCACACCACCACCCTGCTCTCCATCCAACCCCCCCCCCCACCCCTAACCCCTCCCACCCCGTGGCTTGACACGTATCCTGGCTTTCATAGAGACACATGAGGCTGCAGTCCGCACTTGCGGCAAGGAGCCGATTTTTCCGCTACATTCTCTGCTCCAGGCTGCCCAAATCCAGTGCGTTGTGCCTTCCCACGCCCACTGAAATCATTCAGAAAACAAAGAAGTCCAGCACTATTTTAAATGTAAAGAAATGAAACTAGAGAGAGACCGATATTTACGGTTACTGTTCCCTGACAAACTTTAACGAAACATTATCTTTCACATTCACAGTATTATTGCCCTCCATTTACAGAATCAACTTCACAATAAATGACAAAGTCGTGCAAAATTGTTTTCCACGTTACAAACGCATGACTGCGTAACTGCTACGTGTCATTTCCTGGCCTACAGCGAGTGTGTTTAGCTGTTGCCCTGGCGTGCACATTCGTCAGATCTTTCACTAACTAATAATATCTGGTCAGTGGTTCGTGAGGGACTGGCACACCACTACTCCCAAGACACTTCATTTGAAGGAGTCTCTTATAAAGCTGTAGCAGCGTGAAATGATTCAACGTGTATCTCTCAGTCTAGTGCAGTTCAGCTTCATTCTCAGCCAGTCAGAGCCATACTTACTGTAAGAGGTGTCAGCTCGGTGTACTTCGTTTCACTCCTTGTCTGCCCCCAGACTCACCGACAGTTTTTACAGTGCAAAATAAACGGTTTATGTTTTCACAGATGATATTCCCACAGAAATTTCTCTTAATTTTAAACGAAAAGTTAGTTGTGAACATCTCATGATAACGGTTAATGTATAAGACAGAAATCACTTCCGTATTTTCTTCTATGACAAGATAAATCCAGCGATCTTAACAATGCGAGGTGCCGGGGCTAGCAGTGTATTTAACACTAAATTCTTCTAGAATCTACTTATGTATATGATGCTCTAAGCCCCCCCTATTCTAACTCCGACTTTTGCTGTTGCACAAGGATTAAAAAAAACGCGAACTGACTCTAATCAACCCTGCCAGTGGAGTAGAAGAGAGTTTGGCACCTGCAATAATTTAATTTGATAAATAAGTTAAATAAACGAAGGTTTCATTAACATAGTGAGGAATGATAGGGTTGCTCTACCGATTAACAGAATGAAAGTTCTGTCCAAAATAACAATATGATTTATTAAGACTAAACACAAAATAATAAACAAAAACACATGAAACATTTAAAATACATCAAATTGGCTCAAATTGGATACTCAAACAAACGCTGTGAATGTGAAGTTGTCCCTAAAGTAGATTGTGAGGATTATGACGAAGTGGTATGTGGAGCCAATTCCTTGCAACTCAAATCTTAAGAGAAAACACATAGCCAACCCAACATTAATTGCTGCTACCCAAGACAGAACAAAGTTAGAAAAAGACGAACAGGTGCGCTCTGCTGAGCTCTGATTATCACCTAGGAAAATCCCTGTCTGCCGGTGCTGCGGACATACCTTACCAATCTGTCTTCTTAACTGCAAGAACACGATTTGGCGTACCGGAGGCGATGGCTGGTTGCTTCGACGTCCTCGACCGAAAGGCGAGAGGCGACTGCCTAGAGCACCCGCACAGGCTGAACACACAACATTCCCGCCCCCACGACAGTGGCCGTGGTTAAACGTTCCAATCAGCAACTCGAAAACCAGCGGAAAATTCCACTCTATTGCCGGAACACTACCATTCCACCGATGGAGATTCTTGGTGCCAATTTCTGCGCTGATTTTGCTACGTCACGGAGCTATGCCCTGAGCAAGCCAATCACAGTTACTATTTTGCAGAAAGCGCGGGAATTTTCCCGCCACAACTGCCTGGCTACACAAGTCATTCCCACGCCTCGTTGGTAGCCCGCCAGAAAGTGTTTCCGCTAAGTTTCTGCGAAGTAACGGAACCTCTAGCCCAGCCGCTACTTCAGACCCCTCCGGGCGTGTCTTTTGACAATGTCGGCGTCTGCAAAGCATTCACTCGACTTCCTCACAACCGTCGGCTTAACCCTCTCCAGAACAGCAGAGCCCGCCTGTCACCGGACCACCCGGGTGACGAGAGACGCTGCGTGGGAAGTCCGCGTGTGAAGGAATAGCAACTTTTCACCGCATGCAATTAGAGAGGAAAATCGTAAGATACAATTATGAGAGGGGGCTCATGCCACCTCTCAACAACATCTATTTTATCATATGGCGTCCTTGCAGATGAATATTCAGCTAACTTCACGCTTGACTATGTAGCCCATCGAGCATAACATAGTTTTTCATTATATATCGGTGTCCTTTGAGATTAATATTGACTTCTGTTTGGCATAGAGCTTAGGTGCCAATGCCACAAATGTTTAAAGCTTGTATAGAACGCATACACACTCACACTGTAACTCACTTTAATTCAACTGTAAATTGATCAGGGTATCAATAACATATAATGACATTAACATTCCTGGGAAAGATAAATTGTCTGCCCTCCAATGCTAAATTTGTGATCCCTTGATGCCTCAAAACATGTCCTACCAACCGATCACTTCTTCTAGTCAAGTTGTGCCACTAACTTCTCTTCTCCCCAATCCTATTCAATACCTCCTCATTAGTTACGTGATCTACCCACCTAATCTTCAGCATTCTTCTGTAGCACCACATTTCGAAAGCTTCTATTCTCTTCTTGTCCAAACTGGTTATTGTCCATGTTTCACTTCCATACATGGCTACACTCCATACAAATACTTTCAGAAACGACTTCCTGACACTTAAATCTATACTCGATGTTAACAAATTTCTCTTCTTCAGAAACGATTTCCTTGCCATTGCCAGTCTACATTTTATATCCTCTCTACTTCGACCATCATCAGTTATTTTACTCCCTAAATAGCAAAACTCCTTTACTACTTTAAGTGTCTCATTTCCTAATCTAATCCCCTCAGCATCACCCGATTTAATTTGACTACATTCCGTTATCCTCGTTTTGCTTTTGTTGATGTTCATCTTATATCCTCCTTTCAAGACACTGTCCATTCCGTTCAACTGCTCTTCCAAGTCCTTTGCTGTCTCTGACAGAGTTACAATGTCATCGGCGAACCTCAAAGTTTTTACTTCTTCTCCATGAATTTTAATACCTACTCCGAATTTTTCTTTTGTTTCCTTTACTGCTTGCTCAATATACAGATTGAATAACATCGGGGAGAGGCTACAACCCTGTCTTACTCCTTTCCCAACCACTGCTTCCCTTTCATGCCCCTCGACTCTTATAACTGCCATCTGGTTTCTGTACAAATTGTAAATAGCCTTTCCCTCCCTGTATTTTACCCCTGCCACCTTCAGAATTTGAAAGAGAGTATTCCAGTTAACGTTGTCAAAAGCTTTCTCTAAGTCTACAAATGCTAGAAACGTAGGTTTGCTTTTTCTTAATCTTTCTTCTAAGATAAGTCGTAAGGTTAGTATTGCCTCACGTGTTCCAACATTTCTACGGAATCCAAACTGATCTTCCCCGAGGTCCGCTTCTGCCAGTTTTTCCATTCGTCTGTAAAGAATTCGCGTTAGTATTTTGCAGCTGTGACTTATTAAACTGATAGTTCGGTAATTTTCACATCTGTCAACACCTGCTTTCTTTGGGATTGGAATTATTATATTCTTCTTGAAGTCTGTGGGTATTTCGCCTGTCTCATACATCTTGCTCACCAGATGGCAGAGTTTTGTCATGACTGGCTCTCCCAAGGCCATCAGTAGTTCTAATGGAATGTTGTCTACTCCCGGGGCCTTGTTTCGACTCAGGTCTTTCAGTGCTCTGTCAAACTCTTCACGCAGTATCTTATCTCCCATTTCATCTTCATCTACATCCTCTTCCATTTCCATAATATTGTCCTCAAGTACATCGCCCTTGTATAAACCCTCTATATACTCCTTCCACCTTTCTGTCTTCCCTTCTTTGCTTAGAACTGGGTTGCCATCTGAGCTCTTGATATTCATACAAGTGGTTCTCTTCTCTCCAAAGGTCTCTTTAATTTTTCTGTAGGCAGTATCTATCTTACCCCTAGTGAGACAAGCCTCTACATCCTTACATTTGTCTTCTAGAAATCCCTGCTTAGCCATTTTGAACTTCCTGTCGATCTCATTTTTGAGACGTTTGTATTCCTTTTTGCCTGCTTCATTTACTGCATTTTTATATTTTCTCCTTTCATCAATTAAATTCAATATTTCTTCTGTTACCCAAGGATTTCTATTAGCCCTCGTCTTTTTACCTACTTGATCCTCTGCTGCCTTCACTACTTCATCCCTCAGAGCTACCCATTCTTCTTCTACTGTATTTCTTTCCCCCATTCCTGTCGATTGTTCCCTTCTGCTCTCCCTGAAACTCTGTACAACCTCTGGTTCTTTCAGTTTGTCCAGGTCCCATCTCCTTAAATTCCCGCCTTTTTGCAGTTTCTTCAGTTTCAATCTGCAGCTCATAACCAATAGATTGTGGTCAGAATCCACATCTGCCCTGGAAATGTCTTACAATTTAAAACCTGGTTCCTAAATCTCTGTCTTACCATTATGTAATCTATCTGATACCTTTTAGTATCTCCAGGTATACAACCTTCTTTCATGATTCTTGAATCAAGTGTTAGCTATGATTAAGTTATGCTCTGTGCAAAATTCTACAAGGCGGCTTCCTCTTTCATTTCCTCCCCCAATCCATATTCACCTACTATGTTTCCTTCTCTCCCTTTTCCTACTGACGAATTCTAGTCACCCATGACTATTAAATTTTCGTCTCCCTTCACTACCTGAATAATTTCTTTTATCTCGTCATACATTTCATCAATTTCTTCATCATCCGCAGAGCTAGTTGGCATATAGACTTGTACTACTGTAGTAGGCATGGGCTTTGTGTCTATCTTGGCCACAATAATGCGTTCACTATGCTGTTTGTAGTAGCTATCCCGCACTCCTATTTTTTATTCATTATTAAACCTACTCCTGCATTACCCCTATTTGATTTTGTATTTATAACCCTGTAATCACCTGACCAAAAGTCTTGTTCCTCCTGCCACCGAACTTCACTAATTCCCACTATATCTAACTTTAACCTATCCATTTTCCTTTTTAAATTTTCTAACCTACCTGCCCGATTAAGGGATCTGACATTCCACGCTCCGATCCGTAGAATGCCAGTTTTCTTTCTCCTGATAACGACGTCCTCTTGAGTAGTCCCCGCCCGGAGATCCGAATGGGGGACTTTTTTACCTCCGGAATATTTTACCCAAGAGGACGCCATCATCATTTAATCATACAGTAAAGCTGCTATTTTATTTACAGTTGCTAAATTACAACTGTAATCAAGTGTTTCGCTCAATAAGCGAAACATTATTTGCTATCCTCCTCCGAGTCACATTTGTAGTGGCCAACAGTCTATCAGCGGAAACGAGCTGTGTCGAAAATAGGCAGCTAGAACTGGGGAGCTTCAGTTTTGGAAATGTGCGGAGGATAAGTTTTCTGCAGGGAAGTCATGCACGAAACTCGTGTAAAAGAAACATATGCCATAATCTCTCGAAGAGAATCGCCACTGTAGCACTTCCCGCACAGTCTACACAGCAAGTCCATTTCGGTTCCGACCCTGCTTCGCTTAATTTACGGCTGATACAGTTCGTAAATTCTGCGACCAAGGTGCTTCGTTCACATGAAATAGCTCCATAAAATCTTCATAATGTGATCATTTTGATCACGAATTTGTTTTCTTCTGGCATCAATGTGAGCTGCAGAAAAGTAGCGATCGCTCTGTAAATATTTGTTTGCGTGTCATTATTCTCCGTACGTCGTTTGACTTTGCGCACACTTGACAGATCAACCTGTACGCTTTTAAAGAATGTTTGGAGCACAGCCTGCAAGACCGGAAACTTTTTTATATGTATGGTAAATCTTTTTTAAAATAGGAAAAAAAATCTGCAGTGAGGCACGTATGACACGTGATGGACATTGTAAACAAATCCGGTTGCTCTTAGGGGAAATTGGTAATTAAGCGATATTTTGGGATTATCCTGTATTTATACAACGTCTTTCATTAGATAAAGACTAGACAAAGCACTGATTCACCGTTATCGCCTGATGGACCATCGGATGTGACATCAGCTTTTTATTGGAATGCACCCAGCTGGATGGGCAAATTTCAGTCTTGGGAAGACCAAGGTGTTTCTTTCATATGGGCGCCGGTGGTGGTGGTAGTAGTAGGCATTTGGCGTTTCATGTTGTTAATTATTTTTGTGTAAGTGGTAGCCCATTCAGCAGGAAGCTTTTAACAAGACACTGAACAAACTGAAATATTAAACTTCCACTAATCCCAACACTGTCTTAGCATTATAAAGAGTAAACACTTTTAAGATTATCGTGTGATTCCAGTAAGATTATAACGTACACATATAAGTCTATGGCACTGGTATCAAATAACAACAAAGTTTTAAACAGATGTTCATTTTTATTGTTCTCTAATTTCGTAGAGCGGGGAGTCCCAGAGAACTGTAAAATATGCTTTTATCGCTGCCATTACTATGGTCTTCCAGTGAATTTAATAATAATTCAAACGCAAAACGCGTCAAAGTTACGCCATAGTAAGTTGTAAATTCCTCTTGAAGTTTTTCTAACGCTCGTTAGAAACGTCAGCTCAAAGTCAAATTTCTCTCCTTTCATAAAGAGAAACTTTTAATTAGACGGCACCAACGAAACGAACCACTGAGCAAAACAGTCACAGACTAGCGACAAAAGCGGCACTCGCTCACAAGGGAAATTCTCAACAACGTGGTTTCCGCTGTCACTGGATATGACACTGCCAAAACCCTCCAGGTCCTGCACACAAAATAAAATTCATAGACCTCACACAATGGAAATGTCCATCAGAAAGTACTGGGGCTAGAGAAGACTGACAAGGGACTACATCAAAAATTTTAAAAATATACGAGACACCTGACCATGTCTTTCATAAACAGAATGCACTCCCTCTAGAGCTAGGCTGTTTCCGTACCAGTAGTCCGTATCTCATCCCGGTTGTGAGAGTTCCACCATGCTATTCATTGCCAGCTTAGCTCTGAATATCTTTCGTACTCAATCTTAGACGATCATCGTTGACATTCAGAAGTATAAACACACAAAACACACAGGGTGTGATGGGCGTAGGTTGAGATAATGTAATCATTGGTACCTTAATATATACCCACTTCTGTGTGTTAACTGTTATTTCTCTGCGTCTAATAGTCTACCCGCAAACACACAACGTCATTTTCTACCTCATATTTCCTGCACGGTCGTAAGTGCGCCACGAAGTGGACTACGCTTGTTAGTATAGAACATAGATTTTGCTTCCACACGCCCCCGTTTCAGCGGCAAATGAAGAAAGAGTGGCGAAAGAAAATAAAGAGAGAGAGAAATCGAAAGCACCCGATGAGAAGGAAGGCAGCAAAAAGAAGAGTGTGAAGAACTGGGTACCTAAACATAGAAGAGCTCCTATTGACGACAACGATTAAGACAGAGAGTGCATGCACAGCGAAGATAAGTTCTCAGATTCAGAGGCAGGAGATCAGTGGATTCAATGCCGATTGTGCTTCCCCTGGGCATACCAACTCTGCACCGGAGTTGAGGAACACAGTTTGACTTTTATTTTTGAAAGGTGTAAACAATTTAGTTCGAATATATTTAGTTCTTGGATGTGATAGGTTTTCATCCCTTAAATTTTAGTTTAACTGGTCACTTTGCCAGGTCATGTCTACTAAAGTGGCCATTTTGCCACTTTGTGAAAACTGGTATGTTTAAAGTACGTAATTTGATCCAAAGGTGATTAAACTATTCGATAGAAAAATGATCGTATGGCATTGCCGGCCGGGAGTCCCCATTCGGGGAAGTTCCGCCGCCGAGTGCGAGTGTTACTGAAGTCGACGCCACATTGGGCAACTCACGTGCCGGTGATGATTATGAAATGATGAGGAGGACAACACAAGACGCAGTCCACGAGCGGAGAAAATCTCCAACCCGGCCGAGAATCAAACCTGCGCCCACTGCATAGGATGCAAGCACATAACCACTCAGCTAAGCAGGAGGACAAATTATTCGATATTGTAGCTCAACAGTTGTAGATTATAATCAATCACTTCTGTCTCTTTCTTTCTATTGCTACCCACTTGGAGAAGAGGGATATCGTATTCTGGCCTCTTTGCCTGGATCTCCGACAAACAGCTGGTCATTAAAATTGAAAAACCAGGGAGATAGTAAATTAATTTATTCTGTGTAGCAGTTTAGTAGCAAGAATACATGAGCAAATTTATCGGTGATTTCGTTGCGCATAGCGTGCGAAATGCAAAATCTAATAGATGAATTATGTAGAGGCTGGGAATCGTGTCCCACAAAGATTGGATGACAGATTCGGGGACGTTATTCCATTCTGTTTCATTTCTATGCCGGGCTTCGTCAGCCTTAGTTGCTGAAGACGGTGGCGTGCGAGTCTGTCGGCAACCCGTGACAAGATGTTTTCAGTCGGCAGTAGATTCGAAGAACTTGATGGCCAGGCCAACAGTCTAACACCCTCTGTATAAGGCGTGGTCAAGAGAGCACGGAGTCGTCTCGATGAAAGATTAATGTCACCGAGGCCTCGAAAACGGGATACACGTCAGAAAATTAACGACTGCTGTTCATGTTACTCGCTTTGTGATTCACAGGTGGTCGTGTTGTGTACCCAGTCGTACCCCACACCCCTGAGCAAGACATTAGGTTCGTGTGATTATGAGAAATGTGGTCTGGCAACGCTCGTTCTCCTGGGAGCTTCCACACACGGATACGGCCATTGTGATGCTGCATAAAGAACCGGTACTCGTCTTTAAACATGACGTATTATCCTTCTGTGTGATGTTGAGCGCTCTGCTATCGCCACCCATGTCTTTGCCGCCGCGTCAAGGACGGGGCGAGGCGGTGGGGCGGGGGGGGGGGGGGGTGGTTTTGGCGGGGGGAGGGGAAGGGGGCATACAACGATGGCCGTACTTCCACTACGTCAGTACATGGTGCTCCACGTTAGCGCTGCTATAATATCGATGAACTGCTACTTTTCCCAAGAAGTATCGATATACACCAGCGACACACAGTCCAGCGATATGTTGCATGGGGGCTTAATTAAATATTATGCAAATAATTTTAATTTTTAGTCGCTGTATGTCCGGCTACGCAGTCTCGTAAACGGTTGGCCCTGACTAGTTTAGTACGCAATCTGACTGCATAGAATAACAACAATGAATGGAATGAAATTTTCCGTTAACACAATTAATTAATTAATTAAGTCCCCAGCAACTATAAAACCAACGCAACAACAAAGCACAAGTGTAACTGTTCTGTGTGTGGATGTGTGATTCAACGTACACATCTGGCACGGTTCTTCTTCAATAAGACAAGAAATTTTAAATATCAGTTATACTGAAGTAATTAAAAAAATAGAAATACTATAACTGCGCAAGAAAACCAGAATTACACTCTAATACAAGAACACAAGCCAGATGCTTTGTTGACTGAACCTGTAATTACGCATTATTTAAGACATTGAGATAATAAAAAGAAAAGGAATTTTTTTTTTTCTTTTACCTTCATATATATTGACCAAAAGCGCTCTGATCATTACAATATCTCCATTAGAACAACATCTGCTGTCTATCCCATCAAACAACTGCATAAAACATGGAACAAGCACTCTCCACTACGATTTCTAGACAAGAACTTTTCACTACGACATCTCTGCAAGCACTCACTACTACGAGTTCTCGACAAGCACTGCTAGTGGAGGCGGCGGAATAATACTCTTTGGCGCAATCTCTGGCGCTGTGGCCCAGTGTAGCCACCTTTCATATGCCCTTCCTCCACGGGCCAGAATTTCATGGTATTTCTGCCAGCATTGGTGGTGAAAATACCACCAAATTCGTCCACAAAAATACAGACAAAAATAAAAGAAAAATATTAATACGTAAATATCACATAATTAGATAAAATTTTGCCTTTGCACTGACCTTTCAATAACCTAATATATAAAATGCAGTAAGCAATACAAATTCTTTCATACATGTGACTTTACATAATAGTTTACACAATACACAAAAAATCAGTTTATACAAATGTTCACATAACATGCTTTCCATGATTAAAAAAAAAAAAAAAAAACAAGTAGTTGATAGTTCCAACAGTAGCACCCAGCAATGGTCAACAGGTGCAAATACCAACAAGTGACATCATTTTAGTAGAAGCAGTTCCATCAGTGGCACCCAGTAATGTTGAACAGGTACAGACACCAACAAGTGACATTATGTCAGTAGAAGCAGTCCATCAGTGGCACCCAGCAATGTTGAACAGGTGCAGACACCAACAAGTGACATTATGTCAGTAGAAGCAGTCCATCAATGGCACCCAGCAATGTTGAGCAGGTGCAGACAGCAACAAGTGACATCATTTCAGTAGAAGCAGTCCATCAGTGGCACCCAGCAATGTTGAGCAGGTGCAGACAGCAACAAGTGACATCATTTCAGTAGAAGCAGTCCATCAGTGGCACCCAGCAATGTTGAACAGGTGCAGACACCAACAAGTGACATTATGTCAGTAGAAGCAGTTCATCAGTGGCACCTCGCAATGATGAGCAGGTCCAGACAGCAGTCCATAATATTCACTATCACTAATCACACTGTTCATCAGAGTTTATAAGCAGAAATTAAACATGTCCTAGTGGCACCAATCATGTAGAAAAAGTGCAAGTAACAGTCCATAATATTCACTATCACTAATCACACAGTTCATCAGCAGAAATTAAACATTTCCAAGTGGCACCCATTATGTTGAAAAAGTGCAGGTAACAGTCCATAATATTCACTATCCTAATCACACAGTTCATCAGCAGAAATTAATCATTTCTAAGTGTCACACATCAATGTTGAACAGGTGCAGGTGTGAACAACAGTTTGAATGCACGCACAATTGCTTTTACAAAATTATTATCAATGCTCTTACACTAAACATACAAATTATAACAAACACACAAATGATATCAGATAATTTTCATATTAACTATTACGAATACACAAATATCAGTAAACCTATAATATTTATGAGTGTCAGTGCAAGCCACTACAAACAAGTAAAATAATATTTAGGAGATAGGTTGGGACTAATTATTTGGGATTAGGAAAGGAAAACACACAAAACACACTCACTCATCTTTCATCCACATTAAGTACTACTGTGTAATTGAATAGTGTTAACTGTGTAAATGTAATTCTGTCAAAAGTTTGATGTTCGACATGTGTATCAAGTAGTAGTGGCAGCAATGTATAACAGTCAATAATAGTTAGTCAACGTCATAGTCATCATGTCAAGACCAATGTTTGCCAAGCCAGATCAAAATGTACAGTTGCTGAACAACGGTCAGTCAGCCAAGATATGCAAATGCTTCCTCTCTCAAAAAAAAAGATATATATACTGCTTAGTGATTTAACAAAGTGTGTGAGTAGACAATCTTCCTTCTACTTGAGTGTTCTAGTCTGCCATCTTCATCCTCCTTGTTCCATATAAACCAACAAAAAAAAAAAAATGCTCCTCACTTACTTTACCTCTTATCCACCAAAACTCCAATAATCATCAGCATCACATAATCTTAATACTTCAATAATACCCCTTACGTCGATACATATAAATCTTATCATCAATATCATTTACCTTACCTCTTGTCCACCAAAACTCCAATAATCATCAACTTCACTTAATCTCAATAATACCTCTTCAATACGTCGATACATATAAACCTTATTACCAATATCATTTCACTTCCATAACAACTCTTTCCTCTAGTCAGTCTCCTCGAACAAGTTGTAAGTAGGCTGTTTATGTTTTCTCTATGTAAGTAGGCTGTTTATGTTTTCTTATTGGCAACGTTACGTAGCGCTCAATATGAAAATCACTGGCTGTGCTGTGTGCAGTCTGTGGCTAGTTTGCATTGTTGTCTGCCATTGTAGTGTTGGGCAGCGGCAGCTGGCTGTGAACAGCGCGTAGCGTTGCACAGTTGGAGGTGAGCCGCCAGCAGTGGTGGATGTGGGGAGAGAGATGGCGGAGATTTGTAATTTGTCATGAACTGCTATATTTATATATGATGATATCAAGGTAAATACATTGTTTGTTCTCTATTAATATCTTTCATTTGCTAACTATCCCTATCAGTAGTTAGTGCCGTCAGTAGTTTGAATCTTTTATTTAGCTGGCAGTAGTGGCGCTCGCTGTATTGCAGTAGCTTGAGCAGCGAAGATTTTTGTGAGGTAAGTGATTTGTGAAAGGTATAGTTTAATGTTAGTCAGGGCCATTCTTTTGTAGGGAATTTTGAAAGTCAGATTGCGTTGCGCTAACAAAATATTGTGTGTCAGTTTAAGGACAGTCACGTAAAATTTTTCTAAGGGGACGTTTCAAAGTACAGATAAAATCCTAATGCAAACCTCATCATCCCATACAATCCGAAGACACACTGTCAACACACAACCTCTGTGTAATCCATCTGACCCAAATCTTCTACTCATTATAAATTATAAGATACATTTTGGTTACCTTGTCCATCATTAAATAAAGAAATGCATACATGACCTCTAACAGACTTTAGTTCGAATAACTCTCAGCAATTAAGTACGATTACGGAGTGTGAATGACCATAATATTTCACAGTGTGTACACCACTTCAAGAATCATGGCAGAAGCAAACATGTGGAGTATTTTTTGTGTCAAGTGTCACTTGCTATTTCAATTGCTCACGAGGAATGCAGTGTAATAACTGTCAATGGTCAAAAACCTAATGTTGGTATGTCATGTCGTTAGCTTCCTTCCTATTAGCATAAATTTATACAGCTTCCATAAAACCTCAGCTCATGTGACTTCTATGAAGTTTCTTGTACTAATGTCGTTCGTCGAATTATAGCAGTTCATTTTCTTCTCTTAAAAATACAAGGCACTGAGCGTAAGCAAAACATGCAATAGCGAGTAAATATACCAGTGGAGAACAGAATGTCAACAAGTGGATGCAGCACAATTCTTACAACGAGGCTCTGTAATTAATCTGTAATTAATACCATATTGTGACCTAAACTCTATGTTTGTACACTGTACATCAGCATTGCTATATACCAAATTAAATAGTAGTTATGACAACAAACAGAAATGTATAAATATACAATCCATAAGCAAGGCAGCAAATATGTTATCTAACATAATAAACAGGTCATTAGCATCATATGAGCATAAGCAAATAAATGTTCATATATAATCTTAATAAGTAAACATGAAGGCGCAAGCAGATAAATCACAAAGTATAACTTACACACATAACCGTAGTCAGCACAATTAATCAGGTGAAAATTATAATTTAAATGAATAAGCACAGCAGGCACATAAAAAAAAATGTGACATCAGTGAGAAAGCATAGCAGCCAAGCGACGCATAATATACATAATTAACAACCCTGTTCATTAATCAATCATTGTCAAAATCAGTTAATGTACGCAAGCACATCGCTTCACACGTAAATACATAGAACATGAAATTCAGCACAAAGTCTGAATCACGTAATCGCGAGCAGCAAATTACGTCTAAAGTACGTACCTAAGTGGAAATATGTTACCTGAAAAATAAACTCAATTAATAGTTACCTTTTTAGTTTATTAGTTTCTTCTTCGAAATTACATTCTTCCTGAAATTTTCTCGATAGCAAGTCCTCTTAACGTCGGATACGCACAGAATTTACCTGAAGTTCTTAAATATTTTATAGAACCGTATCCTGAAAAATACTGAACGTTAATAACATAATTCATCAAGTCACTATAGCTTTATACTGAATTTAGTCGGAGAAATTAGATTGTGTATTTGTTTACGGCTGTCAGTGCATTCGCACTGAGCGCTCGATCAGCTGTAGGCGCGTGACGTAGGAAGTAATTATTTGCGGTCAACGACTGCCTTGTGCGGCGCACAGACTTGACTGTTGCTTTGAGTATGTGCCACCGCCGTAACACGGCGCGGTATCTTTGCATTCTCCGTGTGTTTACATGTAACTGTTTGTTTCTCAAAAGTATGTCATTCCACAAAAATTTTAACGTTAGATATATGATGTATTCCCTTAGAGCGTCGTGATTTAAGAGTTTCTACTTCAACAGTGTTATCATGAATAATTTTGCGAATTCTATATGGACCGTTATAAAGCAGAAAAAATTTGCGACACAAGCCCTTTCCTTTGTAAGACAAACGATGGGACTTAATTAACACCTTCTGACCAACTGACAAGATTTTTAAACGACCAGGATGTTTAGCTGATTTCTCTCTTCTAGCAGCCGCAAATACAATATTTTGCAGAGCCAGGTTCACAACTTCAGAATGCCGCAGTTTCCGTGAAGGCGGAAAAGGAATGATTTAATAAATACGATTTGTCGGTGCTTTGTTTTTTAATATCAGTATTGGCGGTATAGAAGTTGAGTCATTAGGAAGTTCATTCAGAATGTTTTGAAAAATATGAAGATACTGATCCCACGTTCTGTGATTCTGATGACAATAAAGTCGACACAATTTATTGATTTCCTTCATCCATCTCTCTGAAGCGTTAGATTGAGGGTGAAAAAGTGAAATGAAAATTGGTTTAATCTTACGACGCCGTAGAGTATGAAGCCAAATTTTAGAACGAAACTGTGATCCATTATCTGATATAACATTATCAACATGACCCACTTCTTTAAGAAAATGTTTGATGAAAGCATTAGATACTGAACGAGCTGTTGCTTTGCATAAAGGTGTAAAACACACATATTTTGATGTCAATTCCTCTGCTACGAAAATGTACACAAAACCATTAGTAGAACGAACCACTGGACCGATCAAATCGACTGCAGCCATCTCCTTTAATTTCGCTGGAATGATAGGAAACAACGGTGCTCTGTGAGAAATAGTTGGTGGCTTAGCCTTTTGACATAATTTGCATTTGGCAAGAACAGATCGAATACGTTTTTCCATATTACTTAAGTAGCAATTTTCTCGTAATTTATGAAAGCATTTTCTGGGACCAAAGTGTGCATAACTGAAATGTGTGTACCAAATTAATTTATTGACCCACTCATCAGGAATACAAACTAACCAAACAGAGTTGTCGACCGATTTTCGTTTATAAAGAACTTTCCAGATAGTTCGCAAAAACGAGGTGTGACTAAATTGTCCAATCTAACACGGCGTCTAAGAAAATTACAGACACCAAGGAAACTACGAACATCACATTTTGTGGTAGGTACAGCATAGTTACGAATAGCGTCTAATTTCTCTGGATCAGGAAGAATACCATCTGTAGAAATAATATGACCAAGAAATTTCACCTGAGAACGTCCAAATTCAGAGTTTTCAAGTTCAATGTAATGCCAACTCTTGCAAAAATACGTAATAATGAATCCAAAATTTTGTTGTGCTCACTCAGAGAATGTTTAGCAATAAGAATGTCGTCAACATATGAAGTAATATTGTCACGAAGATAAACAGGTAAAATTTCGTTTAAACTACGAATGAATGGTGCTGAAGGTACAGTAAGTCCAAATGGTAATTTCCGGAATCACTTTTGGGTAAAATAGTCATATCCGGTTGTTGTTCACTTACTCTCTAGATAGATTGATAGTAGAAGAGTTATTTTGACAGATGCAAAGAGTAGTAAAAGAGTAGGCAGCGGTGCAGAAAACTAAAAGGGAAATAGCACCACTACAGCTCGGGGCCATATGCACGCTACGGCACATATTCACTTAGTGTAGTGAATCCCCTGAGGACTTAATAGCCGCACATAATTTCTAGTTTGTGACTTAGTGGCAAATTTGGCGGAAGTGCGTACGCAAATTGACCTGACCATGAACATGGATGTATGTCGTTCTTAGAATTGCGAAATATCTTAAATTTCCGAACAGTTAAGAAGTGTTTATAGTCAAAGTTTTCTCCTCGTGGCGACAAAGACCTACCGCGTCTGTCCCAGTCCGAATGTCCATTACTGTCAAGTTCGCGCGCCTGGTGCTCTCTTGTTGCTTCTCATAAATGAAATAAATTATTTTCTTCAAAGCCCTCTGCTATCTGTGATTCTAAATTTCTTCTGCTGTCTTTTCCTACGATTTCGCCTTCAATTTGTTTGACTTGCTTTCGTAATGCCTCAACTTCCCTTTTAACGCGTTCATTAAATTTTCCCTGATTTTCAACATGTTTATTTATGTTCTGGTACTCTTCAGTTTCTGCAAATGGTAATGGAGCTGTATCATCCGAATATCTGTCCCCATTTAAACTAAGACTTGTCAATTTATCTGAGATCTTCTCAACTCTTTCCGATGAGTCACCTAATTGTTCTTTCTGTTTATTTACGTCTTCTGTAAGTGTCGCGACTCGGCTTTCGGTATTGTCACATTTAGTAGTTAACTGTTCATATTGTTGGGTTAGATTATTTATTCTGTCATTTGGTACGGATTCCTCGATTCTCTCAAATATTTCCTCCTTATCGTGTGCACGTTGTAAATTTAACTCTGAAAATTTTTGTACTATCACGCGATCTCTTTCTTCCTGTTCTCTGTCCTGTTCCTCTTGTCTAATTTCTATTGAAATTATACTATTATTGTGAGCATTCAAAATCGGTTGTACTTCTTCTCTAATTTCTTTATTTGATTCATCTTTCATGTTTTTGAAACATGTCCCTGTTCGTGAGCCTAACTGTGTTTCCATTGTTTCCATCTCGATTTTACTTGTTCCTATTTGTGAACCTAACCGTGTTGTCATTGCTTTCATCTCAGTTTTAATTGTTCCTATCTCTGTTTTTAATGCAGATTCCAACTGTGATCCCAAATTTAATATTGCACTCATTAACTGCTCCATATCTTCTGTCGTTAACCACGTATTCTGAAAATTTTTCGATTGTGAAAAATTTTGAACTGTTTCCAGACTATTTTCCCGACTTATTAAATTGTTTTCCACTTCATTATTCATAACACTGTTCGTCTGTGTTGGCGAGTTCGCCATGTTAACAATTTCGTTGTTCTCACTATTCATCATTTTTGCCTGTTTCATTGATCGCGTAATCCTTTACAAAACATAAAAAATCGTCACAATACGAAAATTACAGAGAATATAACACGTTATCACCAACAATACCATTCACACGAAATGCTTCCCTCAAACACGATTAACGAACAATTGAAATAATTGCACTAAATTGTCAAACCCGTAGACAAGACAACAAAAATTAAATTTTGCAAAATACCATTAGAAGAATGCCAATTACCAAATCTACACATGCAATATAGACTACAATTACTAAACTACAAATTACTTCAACAATACTACTGTCTACTATTTTTACAATCAGAAGAATTCCAAAGGACGATCCGAAGCAGCGGTCGCCACGTGCATGGGGGCTTATTTATATAAATGAAAATAATTTTTATTTTTCGTAGCTGTATGTCCGATTACGATGTTTCGTAAACGGTTGGCCCTGACTAGTTTAGTACGCAATCTGACTGCACAGAATAACAACAAAGAATGGAATGAAATTTTCCGTTAACACAATTGATTAAGTCCCCAGCAACTATAAAACCAACGCAACAACAAAGCACAAGTGTAACTGTTCTGTGTGTGGAAGTGTGATTCAACGTACACATCTGGCACGGTTCTTCTTCAATAAGACAAGAAATTTTAAATATAATTTATACTGAAGTAATTAAAAAAAAAAGAAATACTATAATTGCGCAAGAAAACCAGAATTACACTCTAATACAAGAACACAAGCCAGATGCTTTGTTGACTGAACCTGTAATGACGCATTATTTAAGACACTGAGATAATAAAAAGAAAAGGAAAATTTTTTTTCTTTTACCTTCATATATATTGACGAAAAGCACTCTGATCATTACAATATCTCCATTAGAACAACATCTGCTGTCTATCCCATCAAACAACTGCATAAAACATGGAACAAGCACTCTCCACTACGACTTCTAGACAAGAACTTTTCACTACGACATCTCTGCAAGCACTCACTACTACGAGTTCTCGACAAGCACTGCTAGTGGAGGCGGCGGAATAATACTCTTTGGCGCAGTCTCTGGCGCTGTGGCCCAGTGTAGCCACCTTTCAATGTCGATAAATCGTTTACGAATGTCAGTATCGAGCGCTGATACTTTTATTTTATATATTACTTTTTCACAATTTTCTGTAAATATTTGAAGTTGTTCTTTTGAAATTGTAACAGAACATAGTATTTCTTTCACTGTGAGAAGGAGCCATACTACTTTTCGACCTTCCATCATGCTCTGGGATTTTCGATGTTAGGAAATAGCACACCAGTTACACTAAAAACAATTTTTAACTCTATTTGTGCCCAAAGGCATTCTTCAAAAACAGCCGCTGAAAATGACGAACAAAAATCTAAGTGACAAGACTGCACTTTACGATGGTCTGAGACGTGTCAGAGGAAACGCTGACGTAATCGGCTCTTGGCGGCACCAACAGAAACTGCACGATGCAGTTTTGATATTACAAGTTCTTGATCACTGGCGTTTGCAGACAGGAAAACAGAAAGCAAAGTCCACGTGCAATGTTCCAGACAAATCCGATACGTGACAAAACTGAACGACGGAACCATCGGACAACTTTTATTGTGCCACTTACCTGCAGTTACCACTGTAAGCAAAGTGGTTATCGCCAAGCGTGAACGTGCGTCGTTTTCCTTTCATTTCTTGCTCTGAGCTAGCTTATTTATGTACGGAATAATAATAGAAAATCAATACTTAAATATACAGCTCTAATATTGGCAGTATATTTACAATGTGCTGCACATATATTTTTTTAGGCCGGTAGTAGATACTGTTTCCGTCGATATATCGATAAATTTTCCGTCATATCGAGGGCCAATAATGATATTTCAAATATCGATGCATCGGATTCCCGATATTTTAAAAAGTATCAACAGTCCTAGTTCTGGCACGGTGCTGAATATGGAATTCCTGAACCCATCTATGCTATATTCGCACTAGAGTCGTGGGATCCCCATCAGTACGAGCAGCGACGTCGTTGAACGAGAAACGGCAGTCTCTGTGAGGCACGATCGTGTTTTTCTCGAATTCCGACACTTACTGATCGACGTTTCTCGAACTTAGACGAGGCAAAACGCGGTATTCTCATTAAAGACCAGCCCTAAAATCCACTGGTGGGGTTACCCATTGGTAGGAGTATATAAAACAAGACCCGTCGTGGGTTCGAACGTCAGTTTCTTACCAGTGACGAGGGGAGGAGCCGAGAAAGTAGTGCAGTGAGTGAATGAAAACAAACAGCGAAGCGTGGGTAGTCAATGTGGTACAGTGAATGAATATAAATCGAAAACAAAGCGTGAAAAGTGTGTAAAGTGTACTTAGTATCTTTGCTAATAGAAAGTTGATCTCATTTATATTTTAGACAATGCCCAAACGTAAAACAAGAGTTCTTGCTAGTTATGGAGCGAAACGACGAAAACAAAAAGAACAGAAGAGAGCGAAGCACATTTAAGTTCCCGATGAACGAGAATGAGAAGCAGGGAAATCGAAGAACAACGAAATGAACGGATTGAAGAATCAAGAAATGTGACCCGTCTTGTAATAAAAGTCTGCGAACTCAAGCCAACCATGAAAATATCAACCTACGAGAACCATGGACGAGGACAAACAAACAGTACAACGTAACATATGAAGCATTCCACTACGACCCGACGAAAGAATATAACAAAAATAAACAAGAGCGAAGCCGGGTACCCAAGTTCACATCTGTACCAAATTTTTACAGCTCTCGCCATAAACACAGCTTTTGTTGTACTCGTCTATGGATTTTAGTTTCCGTGATAATTTTGCAATCAGAATCTTCTTCGTTGGACATCCTGATTTCTCCAGTTGCAAACATTCAAGAAAGACTTACAAATGTGTGATGTCATCAGTGTAAACCTTCTGAAGTGTGTAGCTACTTCAGACATAGCAGATGATGGAACGGGAAATATTTATTATTAATTTCTAGACTTAATGGTAGTTATTGCAGTTACTCCATGTCAAGTCTTCGTCCCTCTGCACTGCAGTGTGATCTTTCTATTTCTTTTCATTTCGGCCATCAGAGGACGTTAATTTCCGTCAGCTTTGTTTCTTTATTTTTGTCCATATTCTTTCAGTGTCATACTCAACCTTCTTCGCTCTTCTGACCATGATGATTTGGCTGTGGGTTTAAATCTGCCCTGGAAACCAGCGACGGCCTGAATGTACAATCCCAAACTTACTTCTCGGTTTCCTCTACCCCATTTCTTCAAGATCGCTTTGTACCTCCTGCAGTCGGTCTTCTTCTCCGCAAGAAACAGTATAATCTGATGTGGCAACCTCTCGTGACGCTTTCTAAGGATATATCCCAAGATCATGCTCCTCCTTTTGCTGATGGTGTGCGAGAGTCTCTCTATCTCTTTATACAGTTCTTAATTTGCTCATCTTCTATACTAACCATCTCCTATTCTTCGAGGTCCCAATATCCTCTTGAGAATCCTTCATTCCCCAAGTTCTAGCCCCTTTAATAATCATTTTCTTGGGAGGTTCACAAATTTTACGGCATATCAAGTGTCAGAGTGGATCATTGTCAGATATTGTCTTACTGTTCATATTTCAGATGTTCTTAATTAATACGTATGCTAAGTTCATACTTTTTATTAGTGCTTCCATTGTTTCCTTCTCTGTCAGACCCATTCCTACCCATTCTCCTAGACATCTACGTCTATTGAATATTCCTTCCTTCTGTTGTTATTCGTCTAGGAACCGTCTTGTTGTTCGTATATACTGTACCTTCTCGATAGCGACGTGCACTTGTGCTTTAGCCACTAGCGTGATGTTTACTGGATCAATGTTTAACAAAATTATTGTACAGTTTCGTACAGTTATGGGCATCTGAACTGGACTCAGTCACCTACAATGGTGGAAAGCTCCCTTTTGACTTCATGAAGGCTGTGACAGGCCGTGGCATAGGCTACTCGATGCGCCGAACTGCTGTAGAGCCGTCCTAGTCCCTGATGCACAACCCACTGAGATTCGACAGACCTACTGAAACACGTATGTAACGCAGCAGCGATGGCGAGGCATTGTAGCATCTGTGACCAGAGAGTATGCGCTTGACCGCGCGAGTGTTGCGAGCGGTTCTCAGTCAGTAGTGGTCTTTGCGAGTTAGTTGTCGCTATGCAGAGTAGCAGTCAGTCAGTCGTTGCGAGTCTGTAGCTCTGTCTAGTTGAGAGCAGTACTGAGTCTGTAGTCGTCATGCAGAGCGGTCGGTCAGTAGTAGCAGCCCAGTGCGGTTGTGTGATGTAGGCGATCGGCAACTCTGGTCAAGATGAGCAATAAGGTATACTGTTAATTAATATAATCATTAGATAATGAGAAATTTTATTTATTGTAATTATTCTCCAACAAGTCTCCCAATAATAATTTTTTTATTTCAAAAGCATTTTCTCAAAAGTTTAATTTTTTTGAACTAAAGATCTCGTTGCACTTCCCATTTCATTCCACTTCTTTTTGAAGAAAAATTTCACTAGAATTACAAAAAAAAAAGGAGAATATTATTATTGGCAATGTAGTTCCTCCAAGTGGTGCGCAAGAACAAGAGCAGATATGTGACATCCATTTATTCTGAGGTAAGACTTTAATTCTGATTGTTTTTACACAGGGCCAAAAACCGATATTTCGGTTTAATTGAATTTTCTTGTCACTGAATGGACTTTAATTTTTTGAAGGATTTATAATTGAGTCAGATTGCGAATTTCACATTTGTTGCCATTGTCAGTACATTTGATTGTAGGCAGGTTACGCATAGAGCCATGTCCATCAGCATTTCTAATTAGTATCGTTATTTTCTTTTAAAATTTTTGTGGGGAGGTTACACTCGGCTCCCATTGGTATTAAGTATTGTCTCCATTTTTCTTTTAAAAATTGCGGTGGGGAGGTTACACTTGGCGACACCCAGTCCAGGATCGTATTTCGTTGAGAGTCTTTTGAGCAACAGTCAGACATCTGCTCTTGTTTGCTTAGATATAATTAAGATTTAGCGCAACGCTTTTAATAATATTGTGACTTTCTCTCTACAGGTCAACGGCAATTTGTTGCTTTGTTGTATTTGTGTGTTGCTTTTGCATTGTGCTTATTTATTTTTCTGAAAAATTGTGACTATTGTAAATATGCCGCGAAAGACTGTGAATAGTGTATCGCGAGGTATTTTGAATGAAATTACCGACTCAAACAACTTTATCGATAGGACATGTGACACGCAGTGTAATGATGACAATCCTGCGTCCACTAACAATCAGTGCATTACAACCACTAATGATGACTTTCACCTTAATGATGAACAAACGAACTCAATTGTCTCGTCTATTAACTTGACGACAATTGATGACGCAGAGCGGTCTATAGTAATGAGCGCTGCCGAGCTTAACACACCCGATTTAGAAAATCCAAGTAAAGTACAGACAAATTTGTCTAATGAAAATGAACAGGATACACAAAGTACGACGGATTTATTTAATTCCGAAATAGTGAGTGACAGTGTAGGTCCGACTGATAATCCTTTTTGTAAGTTACGGAATGACCAAATGGTCACACAGAACGTGACAATTGCATGTACTCCATCACAGAGCACTGAGAATGCAACTGCTACTTGTGATGTGAATCAATTTATGGCAATAATGCTACAGTTTAAGAACGACCTTACTGCAAATTTCAAACAACTATTTAGTGAACAGAACAAGAAACTAGACAAACTTATTGAACGGATCGGACAACAGAGTGAAAGTTTCGACAACCATTACAAACAACTTAGCGAAACAATTGATAAAAGTTTCGAACTCACAAACGAAAAACAAGACGATCTTAAAGAACAGAACAAACAAGTTAGTGAGCAGATTACAGCTGTTACCGTGCAATGTCGGGACAATAAAGTACATTTACGTGTAGATACTAAGACTTGTGCTAATAACAGTAATGAAGAAGTTGGCACTGTTGCACAAGAATTAAGTAGCACACTTGTAGACACAACAGAATCACATAAAGACGAGACTATTTCAGTCACCAATACGTCACAGAATCCGCCACTTTGCGAACATTTGTCAGACTCGCGCAACGCGTATAATGTGAGCAATTTACAGAGACTACTCGAATTAAAATCCGAAAAGCTACGCGACTTAAAATCTGAAAAGCTACGCAACTTGAAATCCGAAATGACACAGACGAACAAATTCAGACACAAACCTGAACGTGTTCTCAAACTGAGTGACGAGAACGTAGATTACGAGCAATTTTTATCCGCCAGAAAATGTAAAGAATTTAATAATGGCAGAACACAGATACACGATTTGCACTGTATACGACAATTTATTTTTGTACTTTCACCGCTATTATCTGTAATGGAGAAACTAGCTTTGAACCAGATGCGACAATTTATTTTTGTATTTACAACAGCATTGCCTGTAATGAAGAAATTTGAATTAGCACGAATACAACAATTTGCCTTTGAAATTTTACCGCTATTGCCTATAACACAAAAGCTGAAATTTATTTGCAGTGCGTAAAAGACCTCAGGGGATTCATTACGCTTTAATGAATATGTGCCGTAGCGAGCATAGGGCCCCGAGCTGTAGTAGTGCTGTTTCATCTTTAGTTTTCTGCACTGCTGCCTTTTCTTCTACTATCCTTTATATCTATCAAAACTGCTCTTTAACTATTGCTCTACCTAGTATTAAGAAACATGTAATGAATATCCGATGTGACAAACTTTTACCGAATGTGACAGTTATCAGTAGGCACTCCCGTAATGACAACTACCGCCGTAACTTTATTAACAGATAAAATCGTAATCATCAGTATGTACAAAATTTTCGGCAGTCGCAACCACATTTTTGGTAACAATAGATGTTTTCCACCACAACAGCATGAAAGTCAGCCGCTTAGCATACGTAACCAACAATGCAGTCTACAAGGTCAACCAAACTTTAATGTTTCGCCGCGTGCACGTATAGTCCCACCCCCAACAAATAGTAACGCATGGCAGCAAAGAAATAACTACGTACAGGCAACACACCATTTCAATTCGTATCGCAATACGCCGTATAGAAATTACTATCATGACAGACGTAAAAAGAAAAATGATGAGCACAATTTTCAGCGTACATTTAATAACAGTCAATCTTATGAGCAGCAACAACATCAGCAACAACAAATAATCATGAATGAAACAGACAATAGGTGTCATCCGTAGCGTAATACGTCAGTAAGAGTTAACAGAGCAGTTCAAATAGTGGATATGTCACAGCATCCTCCCGTAAATAATAACACGTACGACAGAATTTAACCAGATACAGCACAGATTGCATAGTACAGTAACGCAAACATTACTTTTGACACGCAGAATCTTGTTCATGAAAATGTTATTAATTTTGACGCCATCCGACACACGTTTGCATTAAAGACAGAATCACGACGTACGTAGACGACATTCTTATTGCAAAAACTAGCTGGTCTGAACACAATATCATTCTTGAACAACTGTTACAAACTTTTCATGCACAAGGACTCACAGTTAACCTCAGTAAATCGCACTTTGGCAAAACTTCTATAAAATTTCTTGGACACGTAATTTCAGCAGAAGGCATTGCACCTGATCCGGAAAAACTTCAAGCTCTACGTGACATTACTGTTCCTACAACAAAAAAGCAATTACGCAGTTTTTTGGGCTTAATTAACTTTTTTCGTAAATTTATTCATCATTCTGCTTTAGACACGCCTAGACTATGCCAATTAACAGGTAAAAACAGTATTTGGTCTTGGGATAAGCAAGCACACTCTGAATTCATGAACCTGAAACATGCTTTGTTGAATGCACCACTGTTATCGCACCCCGATCTTACTAGAAATTTTTCCATTGCTACCGACAGTTCCAACACCGCTTTAGGCGTACACATTTTCCAGGAAATAGAAGAAGATGGTTCTACAGTAATTAAAAACATCGCATTTGCAAGTCGCATTTTGTCACCTGCTGAACGAAATTATTCCGTCACAGAACTTGAAACATTATGTGTTGTATGGGCTTTCACGAGATTTAGGCACTTTCTTTACGGCAGACATACCACCGTCTACACAGACCATAGAGCGATACAATTTTTACTTTCAGCTAAATTCACTCACGACAGGTTAAGCAGATGGAAACTATATTTACAGGAATTTAATTTTACAATAGTTCACATTCCCGGTACGCAAAATGTTATAGCAGACGCACTATCGCGTTCTCTCGGCAACAATCAGCAAGACGTAGCAACCAACTTCTGTAAAACAAATTTCAGTGTCATGTACATTCAACAAGTTGCATTTGAAAATTTTATTTCATCGTCATTACAGGACATAGCACAAGAACAAAATAAGGACAATGTGTGGAAAGAAATTAAACACCTTTGGCAAGATAGGAAAAATGTTACGATTAGGAACCACTACACTGTACGCAATGACATTCTGTTTCGCCGCTCTCATCCTGACAGCAACATTTGGTTATTATGCATTCCTGACGAACTGGTTAACAAACTAATTTGGTACACTCATTTAAGTTACGCACATTACGGAGCACGAAAATGTTTTCTTATACTGAGACAGAACTGTTATTTTACCAACATGGAAAAACGTATACGACGAGTTTTAGCGTCTTGTAAAATTTGCCAGAAAGCTAAATCAGACACCA
Organism: Schistocerca serialis cubense; assembly: GCF_023864345.2. Classification (NCBI taxonomy): domain Eukaryota; kingdom Metazoa; phylum Arthropoda; class Insecta; order Orthoptera; family Acrididae; genus Schistocerca; species Schistocerca serialis. The sequence goes on along the minus strand of NC_064638.1, from coordinate 166,402,531 downwards.
CTTCACATATTCCTCCTTTATATCCCATTATACCTGTGAAATTAAGACACATGGCCGCAGTAGATATTTTTGGTCCGATTCCGAGAACTAACAGAGGTTTTTGCTACATCTTTGTCGCTGTTGAGCTCACTTCAAAATTTGTTACTTTCACTCCATTACGCAAAGCTACTGCTAAAACTGTTTCGAAAGCATTTGTAAAACATTTTCTATTTCATGTAGGGCATGTAATGAAAGTAATTTCTGATAATGGATCTCAATTTCGTAGTAGTATATGGACACGCATGTTACGAGCTAGAAACATTTCTCCGATCTATATATCCAAGTACCACGCTTCTTCGAACCCCTGTGAAAGATTAATGAAAGAAATTGGTAAGCTGTGCCGAATATACTGCCACAAAAGACATATTGATTGGGATACACACATACTCTCATTCCAAGATGTAATTAATTCCATCCCAAATGAATCCACTATGCTATCTCCGACTGTTATACTGAAAAACGTTGAACCACCGAACAAAATTAAAGACTTAATAGAATTCCCCAAAAATCGTCGCCTACGACACCACGAAATAATTGACATTGCGCTGAACAACATCAAACGTGCCGCAGAGCGCCGGAGAAGACAGCAAAAACAGGTTTGTACACGCCGCGACTTTCACGTTGGACAGAAGATATTAGTACGTACACACTATTTATCCAGCAAATTAAAAGGTAAGTGCAGTAAATTTGAACTTCTATACGCAGGTCCGTATCGGATTCGCAGCATCCCTCACCCCAATGTTGTACACGTCGAAACTTTGAGAACCAGAAAATCGAAAGGCAATCACCATATCTCAAACATTAAACCGTTTATTGAGTGAAACCACTGTATGATTCAACACACTATGATGCCATTTACTAATGCAATTAATTCACCTGACTAATTATTGATGATTATCGTATTTTTTTTTCTTGGCAAGTGCCCGGCAAGGTAAGGTTAGCAGGTCGCTTTTCTTGTCGTTACACATCAGACCGTGCACATTTTCCATTTTTTTTTGTGTATATGACTGTACTCCAGTTTTGTTTGTATGCGCTATGAAATAGTTAAGATATAACACACACCAGTCGACTTTGACATTTTTTTTTTGCCTTATGACATCTCAACATCGTGACTGTTTCACATTTTTTTTGCTACTGCATTGTATTATTCTGTGTACATTTTTTCGCATCCGAATACTGTCAATGTCTTGGACATATTACGTTTTCTGTCATGTTATGCTGTATGGTTAATTGTGTCACCATAAACCAGTCATTATTTAGTGGGTATAGGATTTAAATGCAAGACATTAATCTTTGTTCATCAATTTCAGAAAGGAATGATGATTCTAAGAAATAAATTTAACATAAATGGGAATTTCACCTACGGAATAAACGAAAGGAGATGCAGTAACTTTATGAGGAAGAGTAAAGGGATCAGGATTAACAAGCATTAACAAGAATATACAATACTCATCACAGAATAGCAGTCTTAACTAATTTTTTCTTTCAGAATACAAGGTGATTGATGCAGGCTGTCAGACTGAACTACACATCTTAGTTTTAGTGATGAAATATGCTAGAGATAAGGAATAGTTAGGTAATGAGTAATGAAGTGATTTTTTGCAGATGATAGTGAATACTGATGAATAATGATGAAGGAAATGGTATTATGAATAATGAAGTTTTTCTCTACAGGTGATGATAATGGTGAAGTTATGATGATATGGATAATGAAGTTTTTTTTTCTTTATGCCACGTAGTTATTTAAGTTTTTGTTGCGGTTTGCTTTGACAGCAGGTGTTACATTGCATAGTAGGATGACGGAAAGTTTTGGAAAGGACAGCTATGGAACACATTTTATACACATTTCACTACTTGTTAATTCGAAGTTCACTACTTTTCAGCATAGTGTGCGTTTCTTCTTTCAGGTCAATAATCCGTTTTTGTATTTTTTCCAGGAGAAGTTTTTCATGACACTTACTAAACCTGTTACTTATTATACCTGTTCTAGTACTTGCATTTTTATATTTTTTACCCATTTGTGTTTATCATTTATAAATGTGATCACATGTACTGCCTTGTTACATAATCTTGCTACAGCTGACTCATGACGAATGACGTTACCTATCCTCATTTGCAGCAATAGGTCAAAAGCAAAAAGTATTATGCCTCAGCAATTAATTATCGATCCCAACGCAATGCATTGCTACCAAAAAAATGTATTACCAGTCCCACATAATGTCACTAGTTTATGATAATTCTGAATAATACTGATCAACTCTGAATAGCATGTCACTCGAGTAATGACCTCTTAATGAGACTATATTCAAAATAATGCTTTGTCACTAGCTAATAACTGCCACTGTTTATTGTAATGCCTGTGATTACTAATGATTTGACTGTAATTAACTGATTTTTAATAATGACTTTGTAATGATCTGAATAATACTGAATGATGATTCTATTCAATACTTGATGGCCACTGAGTGCCAATAATTAATGTCAATCAACGAAATTGTTATTAATTATGCCATTACTTAACTCTTGTTTTCAATGTTCATACTTTGTAATTGGAAATAAATGTGACTGTTTCATAATGCTTTGTAATTAGGAAAAGACTAATGATTCTTAATAGATTGGAATGACACATAATTAATTAACTATGGTACTGTTTAATAATGCTTTGTAATTAATTAAGGCTACAAATGATTAATTAATTAACTGTAATTAGACAAATGATTAATTAACGACAAATGATTAATTAACTGTAATTATACAAATGATTAATTAACTGTAATTAGACAAATGATTAATTAATGACAAATGATTAATTAACTGTAATTAGGAAAAGGTTAATGATTCTTAATTATACTCTGTAACTGAAAAGAATGCGATTATTTCATAATATTTTGTAACCAGAAAAAGAAGGCTACTGATTCTATGTAAAACAATTAATGAACATTTTTCTGTAATACTACATACTTGGTACAGAAATGTTCAATAACTGGGCTATGAATGCCACGAACTATCAATGAAGACTGTAATTGTCAATATTATGTGACTTGATGTCCTTCACCTCATAAGCTGACTACCCTGAATTACTGCAATGTCCATTTGTCCTGTTTATCCCAGTGATCATGGAGCACTATATTTGGTTTTGCACTAATTCTACGTTGGTGTGCCTTGTAAGAGTGTGGTGTTGACACGACATGCTGTCCACCACCATGAGCGATGAAGACATTATTATGGTCCCACTGTTTGGTGTACCTAATGTACTGCCAAAATGAAAACATGGAACATTACTACGACAGTTCAGTGTCTTGGCTACACTGATAAATTCTGATGGGAAAAGAACTTCAAGTTGTGTCACTTGGTGTTGTACTACTGTGGAAAGATATGGACTTTCAGAGCAGCTGTGTGCAATCTAAAGTGCTACAACCATGATGCAATCCTTCCCTTTCCTATCCTGATTCTTGTCACATAAAGAAAAAATTTTTTTGGTAACATCCTTTATGTTCATAGGTTATACATTTTTCGATTCGCTAAACTCCAGTGTGAGTACACTTATGTCACTGGTCGACATGATGTTTGCCATTATGTTTATTTGTTGTGAAAATACTAAAGACATTTTTCAGTGCATGTGCACTTTGGACATGAATTTTTTTTTGCCATTATGTTTATTTGTTGTGACAATGCTAAAGACATTTTTCAGTGCATGTACACTTGTCAACATAATATTTTTTGCCAGTCTGTTTATTTGTTCTGAATATGCTAAAGAATTTTTTCAGTGCCTGTGCACTTTATCTGTCAAAAAGTTTGTATATACTTTTTTCTGATTTGCTACTATGTTTAGTATTCACATTTTGTCTTTGTCTGATATATTTTGTACTTAGTGCGTGTGCACAACATTTAAATATTCTGTAAGTTGTAGGATTTTGTTAATTAAAGAAAAATTTTGCCGCGCTTGGCAAGTCCAAATGACTCACCATCGCTGCCAAATTTTTGCCCCCCGAGTGGAGGGTTATGAAACACGTATGTAACGCAGCAGCGATGGCGAGGCATTGTAGCATCTGTGACCAGAGAGTATGCGCTTGACCGCGCGAGTGTTGCGAGCGGTTCTCAGTCAGTAGTGGTCTTTGCGAGTTAGTTGTCGCTATGCAGAGTAGCAGTCAGTCAGTCGTTGCGAGTCTGTAGCTCTGTCTAGTTGAGAGCAGTACTGAGTCTGTAGTCGTCATGCAGAGCGGTCGGTCAGTAGTAGCAGCCCAGTGCGGTTGTGTGATGTAGGCGATCGGCAACTCTGGTCAAGATGAGCAATAAGGTATACTGTTAATTAATATAATCATTAGATAATGAGAAATTTTATTTATTGTAATTATTCTCCAACAAGTCTCCCAATAATAATTTTTTTATTTCAAAAGCATTTTCTCAAAAGTTTAATTTTTTTGAACTAAAGATCTCGTTGCACTTCCCATTTCATTCCACTTCTTTTTGAAGAAAAATTTCACTAGAATTACAAAAAAAAAAGGAGAATATTATTATTGGCAATGTAGTTCCTCCAAGTGGTGCGCAACAACAAGAGCAGATATGTGACATCCATTTATTCTGAGGTAAGACTTTAATTCTGATTGTTTTTACACAGGGCCAAAAACCGATATTTCGGTTTAATTGAATTTTCTTGTCACTGAATGGACTTTAATTTTTTGAAGGATTTATAATTGAGTCAGATTGCGAATTTCACATTTGTTGCCATTGTCAGTACATTTCATTGTGCGCAGGTTACGTTTAGCGCAATGTCCATTAGCATCCCTAAATAATATTGGCCATTTTATTATAAAATTACGGTGGGGAGGTTACACTACGTCCGAAGCACTGTAGCTCGATGGCGTGATAGCTGAGCTCCAGGTAACGTAGAGGGTCAGCAGCATCGTGATGTCCGTGAAATGTTCCTCTATCCATTCTGATACGAATCAGGACTTTGCAAGACGCCTTTGGATTTCTGTGGGCGAGCTGAAGAAAAACAGAATTGAGACCAATGGCCTGTTCTCAGGCACCCGTCCTTAAAACGAACGTTCATTGGAGAGGGGCAGTTTTCGTTATTTACAAAAGGAAAAATACGCCGACGTGTATGTCAGATAACGTCGCCAACTGGGATCGGGTTCAGTTCAGTACTGGTGTTTTTGGAACTAGCAATTGGGAAGTGTAACATTTACAGGGTAGTGGCGGAAAGAATTTGATTGTGGTGTTGTCGTGCTCAATGTGGATGAAGAGTCCACTACGCAATGATACGAGCCTCCTCTGCTGCTACTAAATGTGGAAATGTGACGAATCTGAATTGTGTGCATTGTGTTCTCTGTGTGTTGGACTCAGAACGAGACGCAAGCGAGAGATCTCTGTCTGCCTACAGGCCGGAACAATGGAACTCGCCCCAGGACGCGAGAATGTTGGCTTCGACAGGAATTTGCGAGCGGCAGGGACACCTAACGGTGCTCCCACGTTTGATAAGCCGAGAGAGATCCATATATACTAACAGGCAACAGAAAAAATTGTTGTCCTATCACGAATTATAATAAAAGCTTAGTGTCGAGAAAACACTGACAGAAATAAGAATGGAGTTTAATATTTAGTATGTGTAACTATTGAAAAATACGTAAAGCTTATAGCTTTGGGGGGTGGGTACAATGTGATTGGTTGGCGCTTTCCACCGAGACTTTATGTAGCGGAACGTTCCATCTACCCAAGATTCGCCCTTAATTCCAGGAGGGGCGCGGTAATGCTCACTTCTCATAACAGGCTCGGTGGTGTAGAATGTAAAAGGTGATCGTGTTCTCGGAGATTTCAGGCGTCGCTTCACATTTTTCTAACGCACTGGCGAATGAATTTGTTCAACGTAAAGGAATACCTAAATTTCCTACTGAACTCAGTGCACCCACGATGCAGACTACTGAAAAAAATGTCCAAAACAGTATTGTGTGCCTCTGACGGTCACGTGAGAGGCACCTGTTCCGTAGCTTTATTGCTGCCAACCTCTGCTGACTGTTCACGCGATTACGGCTTGTGACGCAGGTGGACACACCCGAGGGAAGCCACGCCAGTTCACAAGAGGACAGCTTCCGTTCTCCATCACCGTTTGGGTCCAAATTTATGGTGCTTGGCCAGAAATGAAAGTGACGTTAGTGGAAAATCCAGACGGCCAAGCGATTAGGAAAAATAGTAGTTTTGGCGCAGATTGAGTTAGTCATTTACCATTTATGTTGAAGTCATTTCTGGGTAGCGGTTGGCACGTAAGAAAGAGTGCAGCACTGTGATCCAAGGATCACGAGTCTGTGGAATCTCGTTTTTCTTTTATTTTCAGTTTTTACGTTATTTAGACTGCAAATAAAAGAAGAGGATGCTCAATATTGTATCTTATGTAATGAAACCCTTTGTACAAGAGAACAAATTTCTTGTGTTAATTGACTCGTAAAGGAGACAAAAATAGTTCCACAATGATACGACAAGATTTATCAAGATGAAGAAGGGTTACTGTCGTGCAGTATTAAAGTGATTTCTTCCACAAACGCACTCCAACAGTGCATCTCTGTGACGTTCAGTTTTTCAGTCTCATCAAAAAACTTCAAAACTGTTCTTGTTTCGTAAAAAAAGAGAAAGAAATCACATTCCGCGAAGACTACATTAAAATACATTCCACTGTACAACGTGAGCGATCTGCGTAAATACACTCCTGGAAATGGAAAAAAGAACACATTGACACCGGTGTGTCAGACCCACCATACTTGCTCCGGACACTGCGAGAGGGCTGTACAAGCAATGATCACACGCACGGCACAGCGGACACACCAGGAACCACGGTGTTGGCCGTCGAATGGCGCTAGCTGCGCAGCATTTGTGCACCGCCGCCGTCAGTGTCAGCCAGTTTGCCGTGGCATACGGAGCTCCATCGCAGTCTTTAACACTGGTAGCATGCCGCGACAGCGTGGACGTGAACCGTATGTGCAGTTGACGGACTTTGAGCGAGGGCGTATAGTGGGCATGCGGGAGGCCGGGTGGACGTACCACCGAATTGCTCAACACGTGGGGCATGAGGTCTCCACAGTACATCGATGTTGTCGCCAGTGGTCGGCGGAAGGTGCACGTGCCCGTCGACCTGGGACCGGACCGCAGCGACGCACGGATGCACGCCAAGACCGTAGGATCCTACGCAGTGCCGTAGGGGACCGCACCACCACTTCCCAGCAAATTAGGGACACTGTTGCTCCTGGGGTATCGGCGAGGACCATTCGCAACCGTCTCCATGAAGCTGGGCTACGGTCCCGCACACCGTTAGGCCGTCTTCCGCTCACGCCCCAACATCGTGCAGCCCGCCTCCAGTGGTGTCGCGACAGGCGTGAATGGAGGGACGAATGGAGACGTGTCGTCTTCAGCGATGAGAGTCGCTTCTGCCTTGGTGCCAATGATGGTCGTATGCGTGTTTGGCGCCGTGCAGGTGAGCGCCACAATCAGGACTGCATACGACCGAGCCACACAGGGCCAACACCCGACATCATGGTGTGGGGAGCGATCTCCTACACTGGCCGTACACCACTGGTGATCGTCGAGGGGACACTGAATAGTGCACGGTACATCCAAACCGTCATCGAACCCATCGTTCTACCATTCCTAGACCGGCAAGGGAACTTGCTGTTCCAACAGGACAATGCACGTCCGCATGTATCCCGTGCCACCCAACGTGCTCTAGAAGGTGTAAGTCAACTACCCTGGCCAGCAAGATCTCCGGATCTGTCCCCCATTGAGCATGTTTGGGACTGGATGAAGCGTCGTCTCACGCGGTCTGCACGTCCAGCACGAACGTTGGTCCAACTGAGGCGCCAGGTGGAAATGGCATGGCAAGCCGTTCCACAGGACTACATCCAGCATCTCTACGATCGTCTCCATGGGAGAATAGCAGCTTGCATTGCTGCGAAAGGTGGATATACACTGTACTAGTGCCGACATTGTGCATGCTCTGTTGCCTGTGCCTATGTGCCTGTGGTTCTGTCAGTGTGATCATGTGATGTATCTGACCCCAGGAATGTGTCAATAAAGTTTCCTCTTCCTGGGACAATGAATTCACGGTGTTCTTATTTCAATTTCCAGGAGTGTACATGCCGAAAGGATACGTTAAGCATTGCTTGCTGCCAAACTATGTGATGACATAGAAGGTTTGAGTAAAGTAAATCAAATTTGTTTTTGTATAGAAACTTTAAAAGAATCATGTAATTAGAAAAGAACTGGTGTTGCAGTGTGCTCAAGATGCTGAGAAAATTACTTTTTTCCGGTTTTTATGATGACTATTGCTCCAGCATGTGTAAATCATCAAAAGTAAAGTAATAAAAGTAACTTCACGTACTAAGTCCTCGTTCCTGGAAATTTATTTGCAGTCTGAATCCGAACTTTGTCTTTCCGTCTATGAAAATATTAATAAATGCAATACAGTGAGCATTATTTCGACTTACTTGGAGTGGCAATAACGAATAAACTGAAAGAAAAGTTCCGCGAACCGGCTGGCATCCACGTCCTTTGAATACAGTTTTGCATTCTTTCCGCTAGGCCAAATACCGCCTGGAAGCTGCGTCAACATAAATGGCTCCTACGTCACCAGGATAGCGCCAAAACTGTGATTTATTCCTATATACCCCCACTTGTGTCATTTCCATTTCTGGCCAAGCCCTGTATACACCATAAATTTGGATGAAATCGGTGATGACGAGTAGGTGCGGTCCGTGGCCACCATATAAGTATGTGTCAGACAGCAGTAGTGAAAGTGATCGGCAACGGATGACGTGGCAGTGTGCGCAAAAACGTTAATAGAATTATCGTCTGGGACAGAATACCGAGGGTGCAAGGAAGATGGGAATGTTGCAAGTAAAATAATAAAACAATCAATGGAGCAAAGTGAAAAACAATAATTCTCAACACAAATCGAATACCTATGTTATTCTTCTCTTGTTTAATCATTTCCCACAAACGGTCACCACCCAAGGACTGCCGCACTCAACCAGGGCTCTCCAAAGTCTAGAAGGTGAAACATACCACATTATTGGCAGGCTCCGGCGTTTCACGTGCAGAAAACGAATCACGACACACTTTTAACATAAAGACTATCCGAGTCGGTGCTGAAGTATCAATAGTTCCTGCCACAGACTCTTTCACTAATATTTCCTTTCATGGTCAGATTAAATCATATAAAAATCAAAACTATTGCCGGTATAAAAATAAAACCTGTCATTTACGGGGTCACAAACATTAACAGATAGAATTTATGGGATACAACAAAAATCCGAAAATTGTACAATTAAGTCTTTATGCTACAACCGCCTGATAAGTACGAAAGAGATTCAAGTAACGGTAGTAAACATGTCTCACTGTGCTAACTATACAGCAGTTGTATTACAACTTTTTGTGGAGACTTGGTAGACTAAACTTGATAGATAACTGTGATGTAGTGCTATTTTGCTAATTAGTCCTAGTGTTGAAACTAGTATCTTCACGAAAAGCTGCAGCTGCCATGTACCTTCTATTTACAGATGTGATATGTTTGTTCGTAAGCTGCAAATGAAATACATGCATTATTATCGGCACTGTATTAATTGTGCTGAAGTTTGTAGTACTGTTCTGCTAAAGTAACAGTGGCTGATAAAAATAAACAAATGGTTTTATTACTTGTTTTGTTGGAGCCTGACAGATGATGACAACATCATTAAATAGGAGACGCGTTTGTGATGTTCTGAAAATGTTATTTACTTCATGAGAAACAAGCTTTTCGCTTCTCAAGCTTCGTCTGGTCATAACTTTTTTAACAACAGATAAAACGATGTCCGACTTACACGATATTATTGATGCAGATACAGAATACACACCAATTAATGAGATACATAATATTTTGATAGGAAATTGTTAACATATGCTACGCCAAAATAGTTACATTTCGTAAAAAAATTAAAAGTAAACTTTTCTTTAGGTTATGTAGAAAGTCACCAAAACTAATCTTAAATCTTGCTAAATTGTAGGTTACCTATGCTTAGCTCCAAACACAGGCTGCAGCCCACGTTCTCTGTCGATGTAAAAAATTAATACGTCAACAGCAAAAATAAAGTACATTCCAAAATTCAGCGAGGCGTTTGCATTGGTTTTATGTTACTCATAAAACATAAATAAATTAGTGCATCCACCCAGGACACATCCATACAAATGGATTTCTCTCTCTCTATCTGTGGCCTGATAATTCCCCAAGTACATTTACATATAATGCATGAATGATTGAACAGATTTTTTAAAAATTCGACTAAATAAAGATCAGGTTGCAGTATAACTGATTGTAAACAACTAAATGAACAAAACGAGCTTCCATTGCAATCCTTGCGATCTGCCTGAGACTGGCCTCACAGAAGTACAAGAAATAACAGCGCTTGTGTCCTTCCCATTCGTCCAGTATACAATATAATCAACAGTTCTTACGTGTAGGCTTCCTAATTTGTCAGAATGACATGGATTCCGAAAAATATTCGCCTAAACGTTGTGGAAAACTATGCGTCTTACCCACAGCATGGCAACTGAATGAAGTGTTTTAATAAGACTGAGTACAAGTAAATGTAGATATAAAGATGAGTTTTGATTTGTTAACCAAATCTGACGTAATAATTAACATTTGTATTTTAGTGAAACTCCAATAGTATAATGATATAATTAGCCTCCCAGTTCTGAAACGGACAGTTCTGAAACCAACAAGGTATAGTGCGACTTAAGTTGACGTAACAATCAGCTGCAGAAGTACTGATGATTTTTGAGTTTACTTACGTGGAATATTCGGGAACAATAACATTTGGTTAATATAAAGTTCATGCTCACAACTTTAGAACTGGTTCAGTAAACAAAATGCCTGTTGAACGGATTACTGAAGCGCTAATACAATAATAGTGATGTAACATAACCTTATTACAGTATTTGCTGTTATCAGTTTTTACAGGCAAACTTTCCAGTACCATGGCAAAGATGGAATACAACAGCCAAGATATCGATACATAAAATACCCAAAATCATATAAAATATTTAACACAGTCAAATAAGAAGTAAAATTTACTATAATTGTCCGTACTCAACTGTCTCAACCATTGTTTTAAATAACTCTTAAAATTAGTCATTATTATTATTCTCCAAAGTTTGGTGAAAGAGTTTGCTTCAATCTCACTAATAACGTGACATTCAGAATTTAAGATTATAGGATGTGGATCAGAATGGGGAGCAGTATTGACTTGGGCTAGTGATGTTATTAAATTATAATTAAAGTTCAACTAAAGATTACATTGCCCAAAACACTAAAAACACAGGCAAGACTCTCGCAAAACTAATTATCTAAAGTGGTTCGGTCATACAATTATGAATGCTGTAGGAGTGAAGTAATTGATGAAAATTTTACAGCAACCACAAGTTGCATATAATGTTGCTTTATTGGTATGTTTCACTCGAGTCAAGTGAAACATGTCAGTGAAGGAAAGTTTTATACAAATTGTGGCTGTTCGACGACTTTAATTTCTAACAGTCGCTGGTGACCCTGCAGGCGATGCCTGAGCTCACAAAGTAAATATTAGACGGCAATAGTATTCCATAATTGCGTATTATAATATCTTGTCTCCACTTGCAGATAATGCTCATATTTGCTGTGGCCAAACAGTGCTCTTACTTTCATTCCTCTTCCAAGCATCGTTAACAGCTCATTGTATTGTTTGCCGGCGAATTTGCAGTACCTCTTGCAACCACTTGAAATTGCTGCATACATACTCCCAGAGGCCGCTCACCCTTACGCCCTTCCATGTTCGCAGTAGTATCTCTTCTTTCCTAACGGTCCGCTGCTGTCAAAGACCATCTATAATTGAAAGGTTTAGTTTGAACCTGCCAGACAGTTTCAGTGACTCCACTCAAATCAAGTCCCTGTCATTACCATTGTATCTATTGTTCAGTGTATCTACTGTTCACTTTTTGAAATTAATCGTTTCTGACAGTATTTCAGTTAAAATACGTACATTTCTCATACCTCGTTTACAGTGTTTACACAATGGCCAAACTGTTCATATATAATAAAGGAATTTAAAAGATCTCATTTGTGAAAAAAATTAAATTAAATTTTCAACAGTAACGCTGTGTTACAGCGTCATGAACTGCGTTGTAGTGTTCCAGGCTAAGTTCGCACACAACGCTACCAATGTCACTAACTGCCAGATGGGCAAACTCAAAGATCACTTTACTACCTCAAATGACTCACGTGAAGGAACTAAGTGCAGCAACGATCTAGTCGGCAAGACCCTACAAAAGTATAAATTTACTAAGTGTAATTTATTCCGCAATGGCTGGAAGTGAGAGATAAAGGCCGGAGAGAAGGCAAAATAAAGTTAGTCTGATGTTCCTAGAAAGGCATGTGTGCCAAAGGCTGGAACGTGATCAGTTTTTAATTTTTGACTGGAGCATACCTGCTCCTAATTCTTCTTAAAATTTCATTCTGGTGAAGACGTCCTTGGAGGCACCGATACCTAGGTAAATGTACCAAATAATTATTTGCAACCGGTTGGTTGTGTGATTCCTCGGTAGGAACTTACATATGGGTGTTGAAACACAGCCATGTTCAAAACTGCAGAACAAATTCTATTCAAGACTTTACTCAATTGTCTGTTTGTCTGTTCATTACGCCACTCCAAGTAACTTTTTATGCTGATTTATTAAGCGTCCTTAATTTTTTCTTTCGATCGCGAACAGTTTATTTATATGAAATAATGTTAATTTCATTTTGAGATGTAGACTTTTTTATTTTTTACTTTTTTTATTAATTTTTTTTATTTAGGACAGCAGTTGAGCGGAATGGACAGTGTCTTGAAAGGAGGATATAAGATAAACATCAACAAAAGCAGAAGGAGGATAATGGAATGTAGTCGAATTAAGTCGGGTGATGCTGAGGGAATTAGATTAGGAAATGAGACACTTAAAGTAGTAGATGAGTTTTGCTATTTGGGGAGCAAAATAACTGATGATGGTCGAAGTAGAGAGGATATAAAAGGTAGACTGGCAATGGCAAGGAAAGCGTTTCTGAAGAAGAGAAATTTGTTAACATCAAATATAGGTTTAAGTGTCAGGAAGTCGTTTCTGAAAGTATTTGTATGGAGTGTAGCCATGTATGGAAGTGAAACGTGGACAATACATAGTTTGGACAAGAAGAGAATAGAAGCTTTCGAAATGTGGTGCTACAGAAGAATGCTGAAGATTAGATGGGTAGATCACATAACTAATGAGGAGGTATTGAATAGAATTGGGGAGAAGAGGACTTTGTGGCACAACTTGACAAGAAGAACGGACCGACTGGTAGGACATGTTATGAGGCATCAAGGGATCATAAATTTAGCATTGGAGGGCAGCGTGGAGTTTAAAAATCGTAGAGAGAGACCAAGAGAGGAATACACTAAGCAGATTCAGAAGGATGCAGGTTGCAGTAAGTACTGTGAGATGAAGAAGCTTGCACAGGATAGGGTAGCATGGAGAGCTGCACCAAACCAGACTGAAGACCACAACAACAACAACCTGCGTACGCGAAAATGACCTCTTGTGTATGGTTGTGGAATAGTCTAGCGAAGCAAAAGCATTGGGTTGTAAAAGTTTGATCAAAATCGAGACATATTGTGCCTGGCAGCAAATACATCCTGCGTCAATCGTTTTTAGAGCACAAAAAGTTGTTTTCACCGCGAATTATAAAACTGAGTTTGATGAAGCAGTTTGCTCTTCTTCGAGATAGATCCTGCTTTAAGTACCGTACCTTTCTATAATATTTCCCTACGTCAGCCAAGAAAAACTGATAGCTGGAATTTTTTCTGGTCCTCAAACTCACAAACTGACGAAGGGCCTCTAATTTGAGAATACAGTCGATGTTAGAGGTGAAGTTTCATGGAATACCTTCAAGTTTCTTACTGTAAACTTCCTAAGGGAAAAAGCATCCATCACAAGGACATTGTCGACGCCATGTCGGAAAATTTCAAGAAGTTAAGTTGCAGCATAAGTGCAAGCCGCCATTTCCGACAATCACGTATTGAAGACTTCCTTGAAAAATCTGGCATAATGGTGATGAAGAAAGAGCACCTGTAATGTCTCTCTGTCTCCCTTTATCACAAAGTACTCCAGGAATTGTGTGTGTGTGTGTGTGTGTGTCGTACGTACACACGTGTTTAAAAAGTATCGGCTGTATTTTTACGCTATGTTTAAAAAAGTGGAAATACACAAGAACACAACACTGTATTTCATCTGTCTCTGTTTACAAACGTGCATTCACTTTCTGAATGGTCTAAAAAGAGAGGGGAAGAGAAAGAGAAGGAGAAAGAGAAAGAGAGAGAGACAGAGACGTTGAGGAGGCTACTGCAAGAGAAATAAATAGCTCTTCACGTCTCGACAGAGGAGGTGTCTAATAGCACACACAACCGGACTGCTACATTTCATGTTAGAGAAAACTACTACAGAGAGAGTTGTGGCGAATCGGATCAAACCAGTGTGATATAGGTAGGTTTGCGAAACTTTTGGTCGTCTGCTACCTATCGAGGTCTCATACTTGCGGTAAGATGGGCGGGAGTAGGAGTGGGCTGTGGGAAAATATAAATACGTCTGCCTTCATCTCCTGAACCAACACCATTATGCTGTTCACCGCATTATGTGCGAAACATCCTCATCTCAAGAGGTGTAGCTCACCCTAAATGCAACGAATATGAGGGGAGACTGACATCCTTTGGTGACTGTTTGCCAGCTATAAAGCAACGTCCAGACAACCTCACTGAAGAAACTTTTTAACTGTCATTCTTCCCACACTCCAAGTGTGAACGTACATCTACATGTGCACACATGCTCCATAACCCACCTTACGGTGTGTGGCGGAGGGTACTGCTGGTACAGTTATGCACTGACTGAAAAAATCACGAACCAAAGAATAATTAATGCAGTAATGAAACGTTTGGAATAAATTTGGCTAGGTAACATATTTGAGTGATTAACATTGCAAGATCATAGGGTAATGTAAGAGCGAGATACGCCATTGCAAATGTGAAATTCTGGTACATTAATAACAAATGTAATCGCCAGAATTTTGAATGCAAGCATGCAAACGTGCATGAATTGTATTATATAGGTTCCGCATGTCAGTTTACGGGAGGAAGAGAGTGCCTGTTGCATTTGATTGCTCAATACAGGAACGGCTAATGCTGGTTGTGGATGACGCTGGGGTTGTCTCCTTTAAGGTATTCTCGACTAACATCAACTCACGACGTCCAGTGTCAAAGTTCACGACTGTTACAGCATGTGTTTAAATTAAACCTAATTTGCAAATTCACAGTGGCGCTTGTAGCACCGCTCCTATGCGACTGGCGCGAAATTTGAGCAGACGTCGACTTTCAGCTGTAGAAACACGGTTACCAACTTTCGTTCATGTCTCACAACTCGTTCATGGTGCTGTGATCTTTTTTCCATCAGTGTAGTACCCACTATACAGAGAGAAAAAAAAAAAATGCCGGACATCGAAGTCGGCATACCGTTCCTCATCCAGATTCAACACAAAGGTTTATCTTGCAAAGTCAGATGGGGTATTTTTTAAAAACACGTTTATAAAAATGAGGACATGGCAGCATAGCGCAGCGCATTGTAATGTACAGAGGAACATGACTGACACTGGTAGAGTACTGGAACATTAAACCCACATCCACCTGTCAACTACGAATTCTCGATAGGTTCCCTTTTTATTAGCAGACGACTGTTTTCTAGTCCTCGTCGCTTCTAAGTGGAATAACATTTTTCACACTACAATTTATAACATGACAATGGGCTCCAACAAACTGTATGCACGTGTCTAGTAACCTCGCAGTTGCAAAGATGGACCTCTTCATGGACGTCGGGAGTGAAGTTGCGCATCATGCAGCCTATTGTGCAAAGGTTGAGTCCTAACACGACGTCCTGTGGCTGCACTAGAAGCGTTATTCGACATGGTGGCGTTGCAGTCAGCCATAATCCGTAGGTAGCGGTCATCCACTACAGTAGTAGCCCTTCGTCGGCCAGAGCGAGGTATTTCATCGACAGTTCCTGTCTCTCTGTATCTCCTCCATGTCCGAACAACATCGCTTTGGTTCATACCGATACGGCTGGACACTTCCCTTGTTGACAGCCCTTCGTGGCAAAAAGTAACAATTCGGACGAGCACGAACGGCGATATTGATCGCCTAGGCCTACAAACAACAGGAGCCATGTACCTCCTTACTCGTGAAATGGCTGGAAATGATCGGCTGTCGCACCCCCTCCGTCTAATAGGCGCTGCTCGTGCATGGTTGTTTACATCTTTGGGCGGGTTTAGTGACAACTCTGAACAGTCAAAGGGACTTCGTCTGTGATACAATATCTACAATCAACGTCTATCTTCAGGAGTTCTGGGAACCGGGCAGATGCAAAACTTTTTTTGATGTGTGTATTTTGACAGAACAAATGAAAAAGGTTTACGTTGAGGAGCGAGATAACTGATTACAGTTCCCAAATTTGTTTACATTTAACAAAAAAATTTCAACTAAACTACGCCTTAGGCTCTCGTAAGTTATTCGAGTAGACGAACTCGTTACAATTGATAGTGTTAAATCAACTCACAGGTAAGAGAAGGGAAGCTTAAGGTTCAGTACTAACAAGGGAACCTCCCCATCGCACCCCCCTCAGATTTAGTTATAAGTTGGCACAGGGATAGGCCATGAAAAACTGAACACAGATCAATCGAGAAAACAGGAAGAAGTTGTGTGGAACTATGAAAAAATAAGCAAAATATACAAACTGAGTAGTCCATGCGCAATGTATGCAACATTTAGGAGAATGCCAGCTTACGAGCGCCGTGGTCCCGTGGTTAGCGTGAGCAGCTGCGAAACGAGAGGTCCTCGGTTCGAATCTTCTCTCGAGAGAAAAGTCTCATTTTTTATTTTCAGACAATTATCAAAGTTCAGGCTCTCACACATAATTAACTTCGCGCTCCAAAATTCCAGGGCGTGTTCAGATTTGCTTGGACATATGCACAGTTTTACGGTCTACACACGGAAACATTTGAAAACGTAAAAAACATATGTTTTGACAGAGCACAGGGAAAACTGTGCGACTGTTAAACTGTTGTATTCATTTGTTGCAGTTTATGTGACAAACTCTTGTGTTTTCATCACTTTTTTGGGAGTGATTATCACATCCACAAGAAAACCTAAATCGGGCAAGGTAGAAGAATCTTTTTACCCATTCGCCTAGTGTGCAAGTTAGGTGGGTCGACAACATATTCCTGTCATGTGACGCACATGCCGTCACCTGTGTCGTATAGAATATATTAGACGTGTTTTCCTGTGGAGGAATCGGTTGACCTATGAACTTGTGATCAAATGTTTTCGGTTCCCATTGGAGAGGCACGTCCTTTCGTCTACTAATCGCACGGTTTTGCGGTGCGGTCGCAAAACACGGACACTAAACTTATTATAGTGAACAGAGACATTGAAAGGTGGCTACACTGAGCCACAGCGCCAGAGATTGCGCCAAAGAGTATTATTCAGCCGCCTCCACTGGCAGTGCTTGGGAAGAACTCGTAGTAGTAAGTGCTTGTTGAGATGTGCTAGTGAAAGTGGTTGCTGAGATGTCGTAGGGAAGAGTGCTTGCTGAGATGTGATACTGAAAAGTTCTTGTTGAGATGTGGTAGTAGCGAGTCGGTTTGGAGAGATTGTAATGTTTAGAGTGCTTTTCATCAATATAAACGAAGGTAAAAAAATTTTTTTTCTTTTCTCTCTCATTATTTCAGTGTCCTGAATAATGCGTCATTACAGGTTCAGTCAACAAAGCATCTGGCGTGTGTTCTTGTATTAGAGTGTAATTCTGGGTTTCTTGCGCAATTATAGTATTTCTAATTTTTTTTATCACGTCAGTATAAATGGTATTTGAAATTTCTTGTCTTGTTGAAGAAGAACCGTGCCAGATGTGTACGTTGAGTCACACTCCCACACACAGAACAATTACATTTGTGCTTTGGTTTCGTAGGTTTATTGTTGTTGGGGACTTAATTAATTAATTGTGTTAACGAAAATTTTCATTTCATTCTTTGTTGTTGTTCTATGCAGTCAGATTGCGTAATAATACTGGTCAGGGCCAACCGTTTACGAGACTTGCGTAATCGGACAGACAGCTACTAAAAATTTAAAAAGTGTTTTCATTAATAATAATTAAGCCCCCATGCACGTTGCGACCGCTGCTTCGGATCGTCCCTTGGAGTTCTTCTGATTGTAAAAATAGTAGACAGTAGTATTGTTGTAGTAATTTGTAGTTTAGTAATTGTAGTCTATTTTGCATGTGTAGATTTGGTAATTGGCATTCTTCTAATGGTATTTTTCAAAATTTAAATTTGTTGTCTTGTCTACGCGTTTGACAATTTAGTGCAATTATTTCAATTGTTCGTTAATCGTGTTTGAAGGAAACATTTCGTGTGAATGGTATTGTTGGAGATAAAGTGTCATTGTGTGCAATTTCCATATAGTGACGAGTTTTGTATATTTTGTAAATGATTACGCGATCAATGAAAAGGGCAAAAATTATGAATAGTGAGAATGACGAAATTGTTAACATGGCGAACTCGCCAACACAGGAGAACAGTGTGATGAATAATGAAGTGGAAAACAATTTAATAAGTCGGGAAAATAGTCCGGAACCATTTCAAAATTTTTCTCAATCAGAAAATTCACAGAATACGAGATTAACGACAGAAGATCCTGTAATAGTATCGAACACAGATGGCCTTACAGCTATGACGAAGGAAGCTGGTTTTGTGGGAAATGTTAGGGGCGAAAGGAATTTTGAACTAGTTCATACGGAGCAGTTGATGAGTGCAATATTAAATTTGGGAACATGGTTAGACTCACAAATAGGAACAATTAAAACAGAGATAGGAACAATTGAAACTGAGATGGGAACAATTAAAACTGATATGGGAACAATGGAAACACGGTTAGGATCTGAATTTAAAACAGAGATTGGATCAATTAAAACAGAGATGGGAACTTTGGAAACACGGTTAGACTCACGAATAGGGACATGTTTCAAAAATATGAAAGATGAATTAAAGAAAGATATCAGAGAAGAAGTACAACCGATTTTGAATTCTCACAATAATAGATTAATTGCAGTAGAGATTAGACAAAGGGAACAGGATAGAGAACAGGAAGAAAGAGATCGCGTGATAGTACAGAAATTTTCAGAGTTAAATTTACAACGTGCAAAAGATAAGGAAGAAATATTTGAGAGAATCGAGGAATCCGTACTAAATGACAGAATAAATAACCTAACACAACAATATGAACAGTTAACTACCAAATGTGTTAATACTGAAACCCGAGTCGTGACACTTACGGAAGACATAAATAAACAGAAAGAACAAATAGGTGATTTATCGGAAAGAGTTGAGGAGATTTCAGATAAACTGACAAGTCTTAGTTTAAATGGGGACAGAGATTCAGATGATATAGCACCATTGCCATTTGCAGAAACCGAAGAGTATCAGAACATAAATAAACATGTTGAAAATCAGGGAAAATTTAATGAACGCGTGAAAAGAGAATTTGAGGCATTAAAAAAGCAAGTCAAACAAGTTGAAGGCGAAATCGTAGGAAAAGACGGCAAAAGAAATTTAGAATCACAGATACCAGAGGGGTTTGAAGAAAATAATTTGTTTCATTTACGGGATGCAACAAGAGAGCGCCAGGCGCGTGAATTTAACAATAATCGTCATTGTGACTGGGACAGACGCGGTAGGTCTTTGTCGCCACGAGGCGAAGACTTTGACTATAAACACTTCTTCACTGTTCGGAAATTTAAGATCTTCCGCAATTCTAAGAATGACATACATCCATGTGCATGGTTAGATCAATTTATGTACGCACTTCCACCAAATTGGCCACTAAGTCACAAACTGGAATTTATGTGTAGATATTTAGAAAACGAACCGGCGACGCGGATGCGCGCACTCATTAGAGATTGTAATAATCTGAATGATTTTTATCATGCATTTCTATCGGCATATTGGTCCGAAAACACACAAGACAGAGTCAAACATAGTCTGATTATGCAGCGTAATTTTAAACAGTCTGAGTTCCGCACGCCGGCAGAATACTTTGAAGACATGATTCGAAAGAATCAGTTCCTGTCCAACCCTTATAGCCCGACTGAATTAATTCACATTTGTTTAACTAAGCTGCCACAATCCATAAGACAAATTGCTTTAGCTGGAAGATGTAAAGACGACATCGAGACTTTTAAGACTTTGTTGCAAGAACTTGAGTATGACAACGACGACGGGACTTCTTGTAACTTTTTCAGTAACAGTAATTACAATAGATTTTTAGAGAAAAGAGATAGTGATCGGAACGGGCGTTATATGGGTAATTTTGAGAATGACAGACGTAACAGACAGGACAATAGATACCAGCCTTATGACAATAACAGACGTTCTAACAGAAATTACTCAGACAATTACAATAACGGTAATTCGTACCGGAATGATCAATCATATGGAAACAGTAATCGGTATCATCAAGACAGGAATTATTCATACAGTAATAGAAATTCTTTCTACAGAAATAACCAGGGTAGTAGATACAACAATAATTTCAGAAGTGACAGTAGAAATTATACAAGGAGTAGTCATGCAGACAGACAGGAAAATAGAAATTTTAATAACAGACACAACCAAGAATTTGCATATAACAGACAGGAGGAACCTAATTGGCATCCTCCACGTGACAGAACTTCAGAGAGACAAGTGCAAATAGTAGAAATTGATCCGCGAAATGACGGGAATAATCAAAGACGTGACGCAAACAATCGACAATGACTTGCAGCTTCGGCTTCTGGCAGCAATATAGACGGTTCAGAAAGTAATGACACTACGACTTTACACTACGTACGCCTGGAAGACATGAGAGACATGTTGTTAGAAGAAAAGGAAAATAATGTAGACGCATTTTTACATCCTGTTATTGAAGTATGTGTTGGTAAGAATAAGTTCACTGCAGTTTTAGATTCTGGGAGCCCATTGACCGTCATTAGTGAATCAGTTTTTCGTACATGTGAAAGAACTATTGCCTGTCCTGTGTTACCTATTTCTAAAACTACAATTCGAGGAGCGATTTCTGGAAAAAGTGTGGAAGTCAAACAACAGACCAACTTAAATTTCATTTGTCAAGGATACGAATTTTCTGCTAATTTTATTATTGTTCCATTACTCAGTACACAAATCATATTAGGTATGGAATTTCTTAACACACATAAGGCAATTTTGAACTTTAAAGAAGGAAGTGTGAATTTGACTGTTGCCGGAATGCCGATATGTTTGAAATTTTTCGAGTGTTTAGCAAGATCTGAATCAGATACAAAATGTTTAAGGTTTCTTACTTCTGATGTTTTCGTTGAGCATTATGACGACAGTGTGTTTATTCATGACAATGACAATAGATACAGAGGCACGATGGATGATATAATTAATAGCGAAGAATTAATTAATGAAAAGGTTAAAAAAGCTGAAGTGCCAGATGACGTTGCAAGAGAAGAGCTGCACCAAATTTTGACTTCACATGCTACAGTGTTTAGTCATCACACAGGAGCTATACAAGGCTTACAATATTTATTTAAAGTAAAAGAACACACACCATTTCGCGGGAAAACGTACGCTATTCCTTTGGCTTACAGAGACAAGGTTAAGAATGAACTTCAGTACATGTTAGATCAGGGCATTATTGAGCCTGCAGTCAGTCCTTATACTAGCCCATTACACGTTGTTCTTAAAAAGGATGGGTCAATTCGTTTGGTTCTGGATTCCAGACAGATAAATAATATCATCATTCCTGAAACTGACCGCCCACAAAATTTAGATGAACTTCTTCAACATTTCCATGGAATTAAAGTTTTATCCACGATTGATATGCGCGCAAGTTTTTGGCAAATAGAACTCCACCCTGATTGTAGAAAATATACTGCCTTTTTAGCCTTTGGTAACTGTTACCAGTTTCGGAAATTACCGTTTGGACTTACTGTATCTTCAGCAGCATTCATTCGTAGCTTAAATGAAATTTTACCTGTTTATCTCCGAGACAATATTACTTCATATGTTGACGACATTCTTATTGCTAAACATTCTTGGACTGATCACAACAAAATTTTGGATTCATTATTACGTATTTTTGCAAGAGTTGGCATTACGGTGAACTTAGAAAAATCTGAATTTGGTCGTTCTCAGGTGAAATTTCTCGGTCACATTATTTCTACAGAAGGTATTCTTCCTGATCCAGAAAAATTAGACGCTATTCGTAATTATGCTGTTCCTACTACAAAACGTGATGTTCGTAGTTTCCTTGGTGTCTGTAATTTTCTTAGACGCTTTGTTAGATTGGACGATTTGGCCACACGTCGTTTATGTGAACTATCTGGAAAGAAATCAAATTGGTGTTGGGATGAGGAAGCTCAGTCAGAATCTGAACAGCTTCGTGATGCTTCAGTTGCTGCTCCACTTCTTTCACATCCGGATTTATCTAAAGATTTTTGTTTGGCGACGGACTCATCATACAAAGGCCTAGGTGCACATTTATTTCAAGAGATAGAAGAAAACGGCGTTGTAGTACAAAAGGCTATTGCATTTGGAAGTCGTGTTCTTTCTAAATCAGAAAAGAATTATTCGATTACGGAACTTGAAGCTTTGGCTGTTGTTTGGGCTTTTACAAAATTTCGCACATTTTTGTTTGGCAGACATACTAAGGTTTATACCGATCATCGAGCTCTGGAATTTCTTATGTCGACAAAATTAACTCATGGTAGATTGTCACGATGGGCGCTGTATCTACAGGAATTTGATTTTAGTGTTGTTTACATACAGGGTTCTTCAAATATTGTTGCTGATGCTTTATCACGTGCACCTATGGGTTTGAAACAAAGTGCTGAAGAGGACTGCATAGAAAACAATTATTGTTTGATTTATATTCAAGGTGTTGCGTTTGAGAACTTTATTTCGTCTTCGCTCCAGGACATCGCTAAGGAGCAAAATAAGGATCCAATCTGGAAGGACATTAAGGAGAAGTGGAGGAGAAAGGAAAGCGTAGCGATTAGACAGCATTATTTAGTTCGCAATGACATACTTTTTAAACGAAAATCGGTTGACAGCTCTGTTTGGTTAGTCTGTATTCCTGATGAGTGGGTTAATAAGCTGATTTGGTATACGCATTTCAGTTATGCACACTTTGGTCCCAGAAAATGCTTTCATAAATTACGGGAAAATTGCTATTTCAGTAATATGGAAAAACGTATTCGATCTGTTCTGGCCAAATGCAAATTATGTCAAAAGGCTAAGCCGCCAACAATTTCTCACAGAGCACCGTTGTTTCCTATCATTCCAGCGAAGTTAAAGGACATGGCTGCAGTCGATTTGTTCGGTCCAGTGGTTCGTTCTACTATTGGTTTTGCGTACATTTTCGTAGCAGTGGAGTTGACATCAAAATATGTGTGTCTTACACCTTTACGCAAAGCAACAGCTCGTTCAGTTTCTAACGCTTTCATCAAACATTTTCTTAAAGAAGTGGGTCATGTTGATAAGGTTATATCAGATAATGGATCACAGTTTCGTTCTAAAATTTGGCTTCGTACTCTACGGCGTCGTAAAATTAAACCAATTTTCATTTCACTTTTTCACCCTCAATCTAACGCTTCAGAGAGATGGATGAAGGAAATCAATAAATTGTGTCGTCTTTATTGTCATCAGAATCACAGAACGTGGGATCAGTATCTTCATATTTTTCAAAACATTCTGAATGAAATTCCTAATGATTCAACTTCTTTACCGCCTACACTGATATTAAAAAACAAAGCACCGACAAATCGCATATCTGAAATCGTTCCTTTTCCGCCTTCACGGAAACTGCGGCATTCTGAAGTTGTAAACATGGCTCTGCAAAATATTGCATCTGCGGCTGCTAGAAGAGAGAAATCAGCTAAACATCCTGGTCGTTTAAAAATCTTGTCAGTTGGTCAGAAGGTGTTAATTAAGTCTCATCGTTTGTCTCACAAAGGAAAAGGCTTGTGTCCCAAATTTTTTCTGCTTTATAACGGTCCATATAGAATTCGCAAAATTATTCATGATAACACTGTTGAAGTAGAAACTCTTAAATCACGACGCTCTAAGGGAATACATCATATATCTAACGTTAAAATTTTTGTGGAATGACATACTTGTGAGAAACTAACAGCTACATGTAAACACGCAGAGAATACAAGGATACCGCGCTGTGTTTTGGCGGCGGCACATACTCAAAGCAACAGTCAAGTCTGTGCGCCGCACAAGGCAGTCGTTGACCGCAAACAATTACTTCCTACGTCACGCGCCTACAGCTGATCGAGCGCTCAGTGCGAATGCACTGACAGCCGTAAACAAATACAAAGTCTAATTTCTCCGACTAAATTCAGTATAAAGCTATAGTGAGTTGCTGAATTATGTTATTAACGTTCAGTATTTTTCAGGATACGGTTGTATAAAACATTTAAGAACTTCAGGTAAATTCTGTGCGTGTCCGACGTTAAGAGGACTTGCTATCGAGAAATTTTCAGGAAGAATGTAATTTCGTAGAAGAAACTAATAAACTAAAAAAGGTAACTATTAATTGAGTTCGTTTTTCAGGTAACATATTTCCACTTAGGTACGTACTTTAGACGTAATTTGCTGCTCGCGATTACGTGATTCATACTTTGTGCTAATTTCATGTTCTACGAATTTACTTGTGAAGCGACGTGCTTGCGTACGTCAACTGATTTTGACAATGATTATTAATGAACTGGGTTGTAACTTGTGTATATTATGCATCGCTTGGCTGCACTGCTTTTTCACTGATGTCATATTTTTTAATTATGTGCCTGCTGTGCTTATTTATTTAAATTATAATTGTCACCTGATTAGTTGTGCTGATATGTATGTAAGTTATACTTTGTGATTTATCTGCTTGCGCCTTCATGTTTACTTATTAAGATGACATATGAACATTTATTTGCTTATGCTCATATGATGCTAATGACCTGTTTATTACGTAAGATATATGTTTACTGCTATGCGTATGGATTGCATATTTATACATTTCTGTTTGTCGTCACAACTACTCTTTAATTTGGTATATAGCAATGCTGATGTACAGTGTACGAACATAGAGTTTAGGTTACACTATGGTATTAGTTACTGATTGTTCGCTTGGCAGTGCCTCGTTGTAAGAATTGTGCTGCATCCACTTGTTGACATTCTGTTCACTACTGGTATATTTACTCGCTATTGCATGTTTTGCTTACGCTCAGTGCCTTATATTTTTAGGATAAGAAAATGAACTGCTATAATTCGACGAACAACATTAGTACAAGAAACTTCATAGAAGTCACATGAGCTGGAGGTTTTATGGAAACTGTATAAATTTATGCTAATAGGAAGGAAGCTAACGACATGACATACCAAAACTAGGTTTAGACCATTGACAGTTATTACACTGCATTTTTCGTGAGCAATTGAAATAGGAAGTGACACTTGACACAAGAAATACTCCACATGTTTGCTTCTGCCATGATTCTTGAAGTGGTGTACACACTGTGAAATATTATGATCATTCACACTCCGTAATCGTACTTAATTACTGAGAGTTATTCGAAGTAAGTCTGTTAGAGGTCAGGTATGCATTTATTTTGTTTATAATTCATAATGAGTAGAAGATTTGGGTCAGATGGATTACACAGAGGTTGTGTGTTGACAGTGTGTCTTCGGATTGTATGGGATGATGAGGTTTGCATTAGGATTTTATCTGTACTTGTTCGAGGAGACTGACTAGAGGAAAGAGTTGTTATGGAAGTGAAATGATATTGGTAATAAGGTTTATATGTGTTGACGTATTGAAGAAATATTATTGAGGTATTGAGATTATATGAAGTTGATGATTATTGGAGTTTTGGTGGACAAGAGGTAAGGTAAATGCTATTAATGATAAGGTTTATATGTTTCGACGTAAGAGGTATTATTGAAGTATTGAGATTATGTGATGCTGATGATTATGGGAGTTTTGGTATATAAGAGGTAAAGTAAGTGAGGAGCATATTTTTTTTGTTGGTCTATATGGAACAAGGAGAATGAAGATAGCAGACTAGAACACTAAAGTAGAAGGAAGATTGTCTACACACACTTTGTTAAATCAATAAGCAGTACATACTTTTTTTGGAGAGAGGAAGTAATTGCATATCTTGGCTCACAGACAGTTGTTCAGCAACGGTACATTTGAATTGGCTTGGCAAACATTGGTCTTGACATGATGACTATGACATTGACTTAACTATTATTGACTGTTATACATTGCTGCCACTACTACTTGATACACATGATGAACATCAAATTTTAACAGAATTGCGTTTACACAGTTAACACTATTCAATTACACAGTAGTACTTAATGTGGATGAAAGATGAGTGAGTGTTTTTTGCGTGTTTTCCTTTCCTAATCCTACCCACCTATCTCCTAAATATTATTTTATTTGTAGGTAGTGGCTTGCACTGACACCCATAAATATTATAGGTTTACTGATATTTGTGTATTTGTAATAGTTAATATGACAATTATCTGATATCATTTGAGTGTTTATTAGAATTTATATGTTTAGTGTGTAAAAGCAAGAGTATTCAAACTATTGTTCATGCCTGAACTGTCTGATTAGTGATGGTGAATATTATGAACTGTTACCTGCACTTGTTCAACATTGATGGGTGCCACTTAGAAATGTTTAATTTCTGCTGATGAACTGTGTGATTAGTGATAGTGAATATTATGGACTGTTACTTGTACTTTTTCTACATGATTGGTGCCACTACGACATGTTTAATTTCTGCTTATAAACTCTGATGAACAGTGTGATCAGTGATAGTAAATATCATGGACTGCTGCTCTGGACCTGCTGAACATTACTGGGTGCCACTGATGGACTGCTTCTACTGAAATGATGTCACTTGTTCGTGTCTTTACCTGCTCAACATTACCGGGTGCCGCTGATGGCCTGTTTTTACTGAAATAATGTGACCTGTTGCTGTGTGCACCTGTTCAACAATGCTGGGTGCCACTAATGGAACTGTTTCTACTGGAATAACGTCACTTGTTGGTGTCTGCCCTTGTTCAACATAATGGGTGCCACTGATGGACTGTTTCTACTGAATTGTTGCTGTCTGCACCTGCTCAACATTGCTGGGTGCCACTGATGGACTGCTTCTATTGAAATGATGTCACTTGTTGGTGGCTGCACCTGTTCAACAATGCTGGGTGTCAGTAATGGAACTGCTTCTGCTAAGAAATGTGACTTGTTGCTGTGTGTACCTGCTCAACATTGCTGGGTGCCACTAATGGAACTGTTTCTGCTGGAATAACGTCACTTGTTGCTGTCTGCACCTGTTCAACATTACTGGGTGCCACTAATGGAACTGCTTATACTGAAATAATGTCACTTGTTGGTGTCTGCACCTGTCAACATTGCTGGGTGCCACTGATGAACTGATCTACTGAAATAATGTCACTTGTTGGTGTGTGCACCTGTTCAACATTGCTGGGTGCCACTGATGGACTGCTTCTACTGAACTGATGTTGCTTCTTGCTGTCTGCACCTGTTCAACATTACTGGGTGCCACATATGGAACTGCTTTTACTAAAATGATGTCACTTGTTGCTGGTTGCACCTGTTGACCATTGCTGGGTGCTACTGCTGGAACTATCAACTACTGGTTTTTTTTTTTAATCATTGAAAGCTTTTATGTGAACATTTGTATAAACTGATTTTTTGTGTATTGTGTGAACTATTATGTAAAGTCACATGTATGAAAGAATTTGTATTGCTTACTGTATTTTATATATTAGGTTATTGAAAGGTCAGTGCAAAGCCAAAATTTTAACTAATTATGTGATATTTAGGTATTAATATTATCTTTTATTTTTGTCTGTATTTTTGTGGACGAATTTGGTGGTATTTTCACCACCAATGCTGGCAAAAATACCATCAAATTCTGGCCCGTGGAGGAGGGGCATATGAAAGGTGGCTACACTGAGCCACAGCGCCAGAGATTGCGCCAATGAGTATTATTCAGCCGCCTCCACTGGCAGTGCTTGGGGAGAACTCGCAGTAGTCAGTGCTTGTTGAAATGTGCTAGTGAAAGTGGTTGCTGAGATGTCGTAGGGAAGAGTGCTTGCTGAGATGTGATACTGAAAAGTTCTTGTTGAGATGTGGTAGCAGCGAGTCGGTGTGGAGAGATTGTAATGTTTAGAGTGCTTTTCATCAATATAAACGAAGGTAAAAAAAAAATTTTTTTCTTTTCTCTCTCATTATTTCGGTGTCCTGAATAACGCGTAATTACAGGTTCAGTCAACAAAGCATCTGGCGTGTGTTCTTGTATTAGAGTGTAATTCTGGGTTTCTTGCGCAATTATAGTATTTCTAATTTTTTTTATCACGTCAGTATAAATGGTATTTGAAATTTCTTGTCTTGTTGAAGAAGAACCGTGCCAGATGTGTACGTTGAGTCACACTTCCACACACAGAACAATTACATTTGTACTTTGGTTTCGTAGGTTTATAGTTGTTGGGGACTTAATTAATTAATTGTGTTAACGAAAATTTTCATTTCATTCTTTGTTGTTGTTCTATGCAGTCAGATTGCGTAATAATACTAGTCAGGGCCGACCGGTTACGAGACTTGCGTAATCGGACAGACAGCTACTAAAAATTTAAAAAGTATTTTCATTAATAATAATTAAGCCCCCATGCAACATCAATGAACGAACGGTCAGATCGTAGCTTTGCGAAAATAAAGAAAGTAAAATTTTCACTTGAGGGAGGACTCGAACCCAAGACCTCTTGTTTCGCAAGTGCTCACTCCAACCACGGGACCACGGCGCTCGTGAGGTTATACTGTCCTTGATATCGCCTATCTTGTTCATGGACTAATCAGTTTGTATATTTTGCTTATTTTTTCATAGTTCCACACAACTTCTTCCTGTTTTCTCGATTGATCTGAGTTCAGTTTTTCATGGCCTATCCACTGTGTCAATTTATAACTAAATCTGAGGGGGGTGCGATGGGGAGGTACCCTTGTAAGCACAGATTGGAATTTGTTTTAATAAATTTCTACGTAGAAAATTCCAGCAAGTAGAATATTGAAACAAAGTTACTCACGGATAAAGGAATTTTTCCTGTCTGTTAGTACAAATAAATGCTGTTGTTGTGGTCTTCATTCAGAAGACATGTTTGAGGCAGCTCTCCATACTTTTCTATCCTGTTGCCAGCTTCTACATCCCTGCATAACTACCGCATTCTACATCCTGAATCTGCTTATTGTATTCATCTCATAGTCTGCCTCTACGATTGTTACACCTCACACCTAAATCCAGCTCTAAACTGGTGATCTCTTGATGTCACATAGTGTGCGCTACCAACCGATCCCTAGTCAGGTTGCACCACAAATTTCTTCACACCCCAGTTCTGTTAAATAAATCCTCATCAGTTACGTGATCTACCCATCTCATCTTCAGCATTCTTCTATAGCACCACATTTCAAAACCTTCTGTTCTTCTCCACACAATAGTTACTTGTTATTTACTATCCGTAACTTAAATAAATAACATCGTAGAACATAACTACATTACCTATCTTTACTTATTCTACAAAATTGTGTAACTGATGTTCGTTCCCTTGGCTCAGTGTAACTCCTGTTTAATGAATAACTTAATAATTGTTTGCAAAGAAACGTGCCTTGCTGGCGCATTGGGTTGAGTTACGGACCACGACAGTAAAGGTTTGTGGTTCGATCCATAGCATGTCCTACTATTTGCTCTGTTACTTTCTTTCAGCTATAACACTGAGAGAAACGTCAAGTTGCACCGAGTCTCGGAGCACATGTCGAGCAGTAGGTCCATGTCCAGTTGGCTGTGTAAGTTGTTTCAGAGGTGGGAGGAAGCCATAGGACACACCAACATGCCTACTAAAGCACTGCAGTGTCCAAACCAACATTCTGGTTGAGCACAGCGTTACTCGCTTTACGGGATAACAAACGCAACATAAAAGTTACTCTACTGAAGAAATCCAACTGAACTGACTCTGCATTTGCCAGTGGTCCCCCCCTACCCTTGCTAACATGCGTAAGTACTCTGTGTGTGAGTAGCCAAAAATGAGAATGCAGAAATCGGAAACGTTTAATCTGCCACGCCTTCCTCCATTGTACGACGACTGCAAGGACTATCGGATAATTGTGCCTCGTTTATATAATTACGCGTCTCTTTCGCGTTTGTAGTTTTGCAAAACGAATGAACAAAATAAGAATTTAGTGCCTGCTAATAATGACATCAAAAACTTTAAACCTGAAAGCTCCTAAAATGTTTGTGAAGTGCTGCTGGTCGTGAAGAATCAGTCGAAACTGTTTTAGGAGTATCAGTAAGCTTTCCATTATAAGAATGGAACAGATTTTCGATCCGACGTATGTCGATTCAGTTCTACTGGATGTCTCTCCTAAGAGCGGTCAGGCGAATTTTCTCTACTGCTTCAACAGATATTTGCAGCTAGCTTAGCAGGCCGGGGTGGCCGAGCGGTTCTAGGCTCCACAGTCTGGAACCGTGCGATCGTTACGGTCGCAGGTTCGAATCCTGCCTCGGACATTGATGTGTGTGATGTCCTTAGGTTAGTTAGGTTTACGTAGTTCTAAGTTCTAGGAGACTGATGACCTCAGAAGTGAAGTCACATAGTGCTCAGAGCCATTTGAAGCATTTGGACAAGCTAGCTTAGTGCCCACTGCTTCGCTCGAGGAGACTGTATAGCCTGCAGAGATTTTTTTGTTCTTACTTAATCGAATTTTTATGTTTTTTGCAAAGTACAACACATTGTAAGCTTTTTACACTAATTAAGGACAGATAAGCATGGTGTTTTCCAAATATACTTCCGACCAGAAAGCGATTCAGGTAGCTGGACTCCAAAGTTTCTGTCAGTTATGCCTTTTCTGTTCTTTTGGAGATATTCCCATAGCAGCTTTCATCCCCTGACAAATATTTCTTTATATCTAACCGGAAACTGAAATACGAACGTTCATAAATTTAGCTTTAACAATTTTTTAATGAAACGAATTATTT
Organism: Schistocerca serialis cubense; assembly: GCF_023864345.2. NCBI lineage: Eukaryota > Metazoa > Arthropoda > Insecta > Orthoptera > Acrididae > Schistocerca > Schistocerca serialis. Next base: position 166,371,265 of record NC_064638.1, on the reverse strand, counting down.
TCTTAAAAATTTTCATCTCCAATTGTACTCCCTTAAGGGTTCAATTTACAAAACCTCTGAAGCTCTTATTTTTTAACTTGTAAACAATACCTCAAATAGTAGTTTACATAGATGTAGCTTCAAAAATACTTTAGTAGTTCCTTAATAATGACATATTTTCGAAGACAAGCTTTCACCCACCATTTCATCCCCATAGGGTTAAATTTCCAATAAAAAAAAAACGTTGAAACACACATTTCTTTAATAAAACATTCTCGGGTTTCAAGCCGGGTCAAGTGGTTTACTGCAAACGAGTTTTCGGCAGGGATCTCCTCTGCCATTGTCAAGCGAATGACTGTCGTGCGGTTGTCATTGTCGTGCTTGTATAGCCGGGCCCGTCTCTCGTGACGTTGCTTATGACGTCACTGGTGGTCGGTCCCGCACCACGTATGGTAATGTTTTAGCAGCGCCACCGCCGGGCCCGCTTCAACTCCCTCAACACCGGATCCCACGCTGTACTCAACTGTAATCCACCGTCTCTATTGAAGGTGTTGTCAGAAATTCTAATCTCTATGGCCTCGTTTATCACGCTATCCCAGAAGCCATTAGTCCATTTAATAATAGACGTCTCATCGAATGCAATTCCAGAATATGTTCTGCTACAGATGACTTTTCGGGATAGCGCAGACGGTAACACCTTCCATGTTCTATGCGGCGCTGTTCAATAGTGTGAACAGTCTGGCCGACGTAGAACTGTCCACATCCACACGGTATCTTGTAAATTCCTGGCGTTCTGAGGCCTACATCGTCTTTCACAGGTTTCATTAGTTGCTGGATCTTTGCCGGAGGCCTGAAGATTGTGTCTATTTTATGCCTCTTCAGGAACAGACTAATCTTCCCTATTGTCGAACCACAAAACGGTAAGAATGCAACCTGCTTGGCGTCTTCTTCAGAGGTCTTCTTCCTCTGAGGCTTGGATGACACTGCTTGTGAGATCTGTTTGTTCTTGTAACTGTTTTCCTTAAGAACTTTGCGTAAGCGGCTCAATTCTCTCGGCAAGTCTTCAGCGTCTGAGACGGTTTCAGCTCGATGTACTGAGGTCCTCAGAACTGACTGTTTCTGTTCTGAGTAATGGAAGCTGGTGGCGTGCAGATACCGATCCGTGTGGGTGGGCTTGCTGTAAACGCTATGACCTAGAGACCCATTGGGTTTACGGCGGACAAGCACGTCCAAGAACGGCAAGGAACCATCCTTCTCTACTTCCATTGTAAAGACGATGTGGTCGTGGATGCTGTTGAGGTACTCCAGGAACTCTTCTAACTTTTCTTGTCCATGTGGCAAAATGACGAAGGTATCGTCGACGTAGCGATGAAAACAGTTCGGCTTTGCAGGGGCGTGTCCAAGGCGATGTCTTCGAAATGCTCCATAAAGAGGTTGTCTACTACTGGAGCTAACGGACTTCCCATCCCACTCCGTCAGTTTGGTTAAAATATTCTCCATCATGTAAGAAATACTATGACGTCAGCTTCTGCTTAAGCAAATCCACGATGGTGTCGTCAAACAGCTGGGACAGCAAGTCAATAGAGTCGGTGATTGGGACACACGTGAATAAAGAAACAAGATCGAAACTAGTCATAATATCCCCTTCAGCAAGTCGCAGACCTTTAATGCGATTGATGAAGTCTACCGTATTCTTTATACGGTGTCCACAGTGTCCAACGTGCGTAGAGAGGGGGCTGGCCATATGTTTAGCAAGTTTATAGTTCGCTGATCCGATGGTACTCACTATCGGCCTCAACGGTGTGTCCTCCTTATGCACCTTCGGCAGACCATAGAACGTGAGCGATCTTGGTGCCTTGGGGAGGAGGTTCTTAATAGTATTCTCTTCCAGCGATGACCGTTTGAGAAGCTCTGAAGTCTTCGTCACTATTCTGGATGTTGGGTCCTGAGGTAATTTTTGGTTTGTGTCCTCCTCTAACATCCGTCTGATTTTTGGGTCATATTCGGCTCGTTCCATTAAGACGGCAGCATTGCCCTCGTCAGCTGGTAGGACGACGGTGAGAGGATCATTCCGGAGAGCACGGAGGCCACTGCGTTCAGCTCTAGTCATGTTTGGAGCTGGTGGTTTGGATTTTAAGGGGCTCCGGAACGCCCTATACTTGCAATGTTAAAATAACCCTTATAAATTACATCTTTCCTCACAAAGTATTTGAGGTAGGAAGTTGAACTTTTTACTGATTATTTATTGGAATATGGGCTACAACTTAACACAGGGATTTTACAAAATTTTAGTTCAGTTATTAAAGATGATTTTTTTCAATTGTAATGAAAATTCACAACATTTTTTTGCAATTTTTTATTTATATATTCAAAAATATACAGTTTTTTGGAAAAAGGCTGTGTTAAATTATGCAGAAGGTACTGTGTAACATTTACTGAAAGTTTGAAACAAATATGTTTGGAAGATCCTTAGAAAACATCGAATTAGACTGAGAAAATAAAAGTTTTGGGAATCGAGCGACAAAGATTGGATTAACTTTTTAGTGCATTCCAGGTCCATAGGATGGATTATCTTCGTCCTCTGCAAACTCCTCCTCCAGGTTCCTCTTGTTCCTCCTCCTGTTTACTCTTGCTTGTGTTTCTAGACTCTTTACAGCCCTGTCTGCAGCCCGAAGGCGTTCCTTGTCTAAAGCAAGCATCGCTCGTTGTTGTGTTCGTAGGTTTTGCTATCATTTTCTTCAGTTGCAGTTACTGCAACACTGTTCCAAAAGGTGGTCATGTATGAACACTTATCACATTTCAGTTGTATTTCACTAGCAAGTCCTACGTGCTTTATTATGGAGAGTTCCAGACGAACTTCACTACAATGAATACATCTTACACAGTTTGAAAAAAATCGTTTGAGAACCTACATATCAAATACTTCATTCACATCCGATTCGCCCATAAAACATTCATAGTTTTCACTCATTGAACCAAGCTTCTTCTGTGAAGTATTTTCTTTCCCACTTTGACTGCTATGGGCAGGTGTACTTGAGAGGTTAGATTCACTCACTTGGTTATCGTCTTTATTGTTTACAGTAATAACACATACCTTTGGCTTTCCAAAATTTCTCCTTTTCTTAAAAGCCGTCAGAGGATTTCTAATAACTTTACTTTTACTCATTATTATACTTCAACAAAACAGAGACTCAAGAAACAGAATTAATTACGAATATTTTCGAGATAAGGACAGAGTAAATAAACATGAAACAATCGACAATCCCACCAGCGATATATATTGAACCATCACAGGTTAGCCACAACACATACTTTATCTCACATCACTAAAATGTACCTGATGAACACGGACGTTAATAATAACACCATTTGACAGCAGTTTAAAAGCGCCACAGTGGGTCACGCCCATGTAGAACACATTTAGAAAAAAATTTAAAAATAGTTGTAGTCTTCGGAATTGAATAAATTATATATCTATTAAAAGGTAATAGTCTGCAGATTCAGAAAACGCAAAAAAGTAAAAATTGAACTTTTCATGATTTTGAGCCTTTCCGGAGCCCCTTAAAAGAATACGGTTCGTTTCTCTACGAATTCCCTCAGCCACATCACTTAGAAACTTACGAACCGCTTGTTCAACACCACTCAATATGTCAGCGAAGGGGATGCTTCGTGGCGAATGAGCAAAGTTAAGTCCCCTCTTAAGTGCTGAGATGGCAACTGCGTCGATGTTTCTTGCTGTCATGTTGATCACAGCACGTTCCGTAACTTTATGTTCTGCTCCATGTTGTAGCAGCGAAAGGCTACTGAATTTCCCTTTCTGTTTCTCCGTTGCTCTCTGTCTCGATAATGTTTGAGATGCAACTGTTGCTGCGTCTCTCTGGCTGCCGTGGTGTCGATGTGATGGTTAACGATGGCAAAACGTGGAACCGTCTTCTCATCAAGGCAGAGCAGTTGGAAGGTGAACGAGCTCACAAGCGAACCTCCCCATCGCACCCCCTCCAGACGTACATCCTCAGAAATTTCTTCCTCAAATTAAGGCCGGTATTTGATATTAGTAGACTTCCCTTGGCCAGAAATGCCTTTTTTGCCATAGCGAGTCTGCTTTTGATGTCCTCCTTGCTCCGTCCGTCATTGGTTATTCTACTGCCTAGGTAGCAGAATTCCTTAACTTCATTGACTTCGTGACCATCAATCCTGATGTTAAGTTTCTCGCTGTTCTAATTTCTACTGCTTCTCATTACCTTCGTCTTTCTCCGATTTACTCTCAAACCATACTGTGTACTCATTAGACTGTTCATTCCGTTCAGCAGAACATTTAATTCTTCTTCACTTTCACTCAGGATAGCAATGTCATCAGCGAATTGTATCATTGATATCCTTTCACCTTGTATTTTAATTCCACTCCTGAACCTTTCTTTTATTTCCATCATTGCTTCCTCGATGTACAGATTGAAGAGTAGGGGCGAAAGGCTACAGCCTTGTCTTACACCCTTCTTAATACGAGCACTTCTTTCATGATCGTCCACTCTTATTATTCCCTCTTGGTTGTTGCACATATTGTATATGACATGTCTCTACCTATAGCTTACCCCTACTTTTTTCAGAATCTCGAACAGGTTGCTCCATTTTATATTGTCCAACGCTTTTCCAGGTCGACAAATCCTATGAAAGTGTCTTGATTTTTCTTTAACCTTGCTTCCATTATTAGCCGTAACCTCAGAGTTGCCTCTCTCGTCCCTTTACTTTTCCTAAAGCCAAACTGATCGTCACCTAGCGCATTCTCAATGTTCTTTTCCATTCTTCTGTATATTATTCTTGTAAGTAGCTTCGATGCATGAGCTGTTAAGCTGATTGTGCGATAATTCTCGCACTTGTCAGCTCTTGCCGTCTTCGGAATTGTGTGGATGATGCTTTTCCGAAAGTCAGATGGTATGTTGCCAGACTCATATATTCTACACACCAACGGGAATAGTCGTTTTGTTGCCACTTCCCCCAATGATTTTAGAAATTCTTATGGAATGTTCTCTATCCCTTCTGCCTTATTTGACAGTAAGTCCTCCAAAGCTCTTTGAAATTCCGATTCTAATACTGAATCCCCTATCTCTTCTAAATCGACTCCTGTTTCTTCTTCTATCACATCAGACAAATCTTCACCCTCATAGAGGCTTTCAATGTATTCTTTCCACCTATCTGCTCTCTCCTCTGCTTAACAGTGAAATTCCCGTTGCACTCTTAATGTTACCACCGTTGCTTTTAATGTCACCAAAGGTTGTTTTGACTTTCCTGTATGCTGAGTCTGTCCTTCCGACAATCATATCTTTTTCGATGTCTTCACATTTTTCCTGCAGCCATTTCGTCTTTGTTTCCCTGCACTTCCTATTTATTTCAATCCTCAGCGACTTGTATTTCTGTATTCCTGATTTTCCTCCTTTCATCAATCAACTGAAGTATTTCTTGTGTTACCCATGGTTTCTTCGCAGCTACCTTCTTTGTACCTATGTTTTCCTTCGCAACTTCTGTAATGTCCCTTTTTAGAGATGTCCATTCCTCTTCAACTGTACTGCCTACTGCGCTATTCCTTATTGCTGTATCTATAGCGTTAGAGAACTTCAAACGTATCTCGTCATTCCTTAGTACTTCCGTATCCCACTTCTTTGCGTATTGATTCTTCCTGACTAATGTCTTGAACTTCAGTCTACTCTTCATCACTACTATATTGTGATCTGAGTCTATACCTGTGATGTGTCGACAGAAGTGCCGACACAGTGTGATTTGAGGGGACCGCAATGCACGCTATAAACACACGAAGGATGGCGTGAGGTCTGAAACAGGATACGTAATGAATGCTATAAAGAAAAGTACGTAGCTTTTGGAATATTTAACTTTAATCCATCCTTGTTGTATACATCGTTCTTGATGAGACATGCTTTATACGATAAGTATCAATTGCTATGTAAGGCTAATGGCGCCTTGCTAGGTCGTAGCCATGGACTTAGCTGAAGGCTATTCTAACTATCTGCTCGGCAAAGGAGCGAGGCTTCGTCAGTGTAGTCGCTAGCAAAGTCGTCCGTACAACTGGGGCGAGTGCTAGTCCGTCTCTCGAGACCTGCCGTGTGGTGGCGCTCGGTCTGCGATCACTAACAGTGGCGACACGCGGGTCAGACATGTACTAATGAACCGCGGCCGATTTAAAGCTACCACCTAGCAAGTGTGGTGTCTGGCGGTGACACCACAATCTGCTCCTGGGTACGCCTTACAATCCAGTATCTGATTTCGGAATCTCTGTCTGACCATGATGTAATCTAATTGAAATCTTCCCGTATCTCCCGGCCTTTTCCAAGTATACCTCCTCCTCTTGTGATTCTTGAACAGGGTATTTGCTATTACTAGCTGAAACTTGTTACAGAACTCAATTAGTCTTTCTCCTCTTTCATTCCTTGTCCCAAGCCCATATTCTCCTGTAACCTTTTCTTCTACTCCTTCCCCTACAACTGCATTCCAGCCGCCCATGACTATTAGATTTTCGTCCCTCTTTACATACTGCATTACCCCTTCAATATCCTCATACACTTTCTCTATCCGTTCATCTTCAGCTTGCGACGTCGGCATGTATACCTGAACCATCGTTGTCGGTGTTGGTCTGCTGTCGATTCTTATTAGAACAACCCGGTCACTGAACTGTTCACAGTAACACACCCTCTGCCCTACCTTTCTATTCATAACGAATCCTACACCTGTTATACCATTTTCTGCTGCTGTTGATATTACCCGATACTCATCTGACCAGAAATCATTGTCTTCCTTCCACTTCACTTCACTGACCCCTACTATATCTAGATTGAGCCTTTGCATTTCCCTTTTCTGATTTTCTAGTTTCCCTACCACGTTCAAGCTTCTGACATTCCACGCCCCGACTCGTAGAACGTTATCGTTTCTTTGATTATTCAGTCTTTCTCTCATGGTAACCTCCCCCTTTGCAGTCCCCTACCGGAGATCCGAATGGGGGACTATTCCGGAATCTTTTGCCAATGGAGAGATCATCATGACACTTCTTCAATTACAGGATACACGTTACCTGTCTTTAATGCAGTGGTTTCCATTGCCTTCTGCATCTTCATGTCATTGATCATTGCTGATTCTTCCGCCTTTAGGGGCAATTTCCCACCCCTAGGACAAGAGAGTGCCCTGAACCTCTATCCGCTCCTCCTCCCTCTTTGACAAGGCCGTTGGCAGAATGAGGCTGACTTCTTATGCCGGAAGTCTTCGGCCGCCAATGCTGATTATTTATCAAAATTTAGGCAGTGGCGGGGATCGAACCCGGGACCGAAGACGTTTTGATTATGAATCAAAGACGCTACCCGCCCCCCCTTTTTTTTTTACTACCCCCAAAAACCTATCTAGCCTAAAAACAAAATCAAAGCTAGTGCCACCGCCACTTTCATCCTAAAGCTAACTAGGACGGCCGTTCGCCACCACTTCAGGTTCCGCCAACGAACAAAAATTAAATATGCCTCTGAACTTTGTATAAAAAAATCAAATAAAAGGAGAAAGGAAAGGGTATAATACTTTATTATATTTTAATTGTTGTTCATTTTGTTCTTGTGTATTTATTCGGATTCGAACGCAGGTCTCCTGCCCACTTTTTTTTTAATCTTTTTTTTTTTTTGTTATTTATATAGATATCAATGTGCGAACAGTCATAGTTAATCAAGCCTGGAAAACTAAAACAGAATGAAGACGCCAGCGAAGATATGAAACGTAAACAACATGAAAAGAAAGCTACCACGTCGTAGTGAGGCTTCCCAGCGACTGCGCCCACTGATAAAGATTGTTCAATATATGCTCGTTTGCAGTTCGTTCTGACCTCATCTGCCACTAGCTGGAACATTCCAGCTACACCGCGGGCTGTGAAAGGCACTCCATAGGTAGTTTGCGAAGCACTGTCGATATCTGGTATGCCCGGAAATAGCATGGTGTCTTTCTTGCAAATAGAGCCAGAGTCTGGCGTGAGGTCAGTCGTTTGACGGCGTGTTTGGGGGCGGGCCCGCCCGCTGCCGGCGCGCCGTAGGGCACGGAAGCTCGCACTGGGGCGTATCGCTTTCCAGTCGGGTGTGCCGCGGCAGTCCTCACAGGGGAAGTGAAGCGTCTCTCATAGCCTCTCCTTCCCAAGTGGCTCTTTCCGCCTTCCCGTGGTGCCAGATGTTAAGCTTGGCGTTCTGCCTTGCGACAAAAGGGAGAGCTGCGACCTAACCCGATGCGAAAGCGAAGGGTGCGTGGCACAGGGGGAGCTGTGTCAAGGGACCGAACACCAGTCCCTTTCTGTTCGCAGGGCACAGACCAACAGGTGCTCTGCATGCCGGCGACCTCGTTTGTCGGCGTGGGATCGCGGCGCGAGTCGGCAAGGGTGCTTCGCCGCGCCCCTGGGTAACCGGGGCGTGCTCTGCCAAACCCAGGAGGTGGTGACATCGCCTGGGCTAGGTTAGATGGGCCCAGACCGCCGAACGACTGGGGGACCGACCCACCACCTGAGTAGGAGTGGGTCCTTGGCCTTCAGGTGGAAACTCGGGCTAGTAGGCGGTGAAGGGCGAGAGGTGCATCCGCCTCTCCGGAGTGCGGGGTGCACTTGCCGAGGAGCGTCGAGTGAAATCGTCGACGACGAGGCCTTCGACGGGGACCAGTGCGCTGGCAACGGCGCGCTGAACCCTGCAGCTCAGGAGTGCCCTTGACCTAGGGGCGAGGTCGGTGGGCGAGCTGCAACAGTCCCCCCCCATGCCAGAGGAGCCGGTCCGGGGCAAGAGACGGGCTCCCAACCTTTTTTCACTCGTTATCATCATGGCTGAACAGGAAACGAGTGATTCGAGTGCTATTTCGAGGGCAAGTATGTCTACTGTCCCTACCTCGCAGGAGGAAGTGGGACAAGATGATGAAAATGTTTATCACAGACACTGTCGTATTAGTCAAATATTAGACTCTAGTATCAAGAATGGAAAAATAAGCCAGGCTGCAGTCACAGCAATAAAGAACGAGCTCGCTGCCTGGGCTATCGCAAACGCTAAGCTTGAGGGACGTCTTGAAGAGCTCGAAAAGGAGAATGCCAGATTAAGACAACAGCCAGTCAAGACATGGGCCGGAGTGGTGGCGCAACCTGCCACAAAAGCCCAAACAACTAAAGAAACTATTGCAAAGATCTCAAAAAAGCCAGACACGGCAGTCTTTTTAAGACCCCTGCCTGGCCAGACTATTAAAAAGGTACAGGAGATCTTCACAACAACAATTGACCCAGCAAGGGATAAAATAAAAATAAACAAAGTTAAGGCCACAAAAAATGTAGTTGTTGTAGATCTCGCAACAGAGGAAGACAGGGACAAAATACTAAATAACACCGAACTCAATAAGGCCATTAAATGTGAACCTCCCAAGAAAAGAAATCCTCTGGTAATGTTGTATGACGTACCTGTGGCATTAACTGAAACTGATATCCATGAAACGATGTACAATCAAAATTTTGAAGATATAGAATGGGAAACATTCAGAAATGAATTCAAGTTGCGTTTTAAAACGGGACCTCGGGAACGCGATGTTGTCCATCACGTGGCCGAGGTCTCCGGCAAGATGTGGAGAAAACTTACTGCTATGGGGAGAATCTACATTGGATTTCATGCAATTAATGTTAGGGACTATCTAGTAGTCCCCCGATGCCACAATTGTGGTGATTTAGACCACGTTCATAAGCATTGTGAAAGGAAGCCGGCCTGCTCCAGGTGTGGGGCTGAGGACCATACAAGAAAAAATTGCAATAAGAACGCAACCTGCATTCCTTGTACCAAAAGGGGAAGGAAACCATGCAATACCACTGGGAGGAACTGCCCGACGTACAGGATGCTAGAGCAGAGATTAATCTCTCGAATTGATTATGGCTGAGGCTACACCTGAACTCAGGAAGCCTAAAAGGAAATCCCCAAGCAAGAGGCTGAGGGACGCTCTGAGGGCAAACAAATTCAAAGAATTCTTACAAAAAATCACGCAACCACGATCCTTGGTGATAATAATGAAAGATGTTTGCGTACAGACAGACCCATTTGAAGAAGACGTTCCCTCTCCTCCTTGCTGGGGACCTGGGTCGAAACAAGAGCATTCTCGACCACAAAGGCATCCTGTACTTGGGAGTTCACAATTACACAGTGAAGATGTAGTAACCACCAAAAATGTCCAGTATAATGAAGTGAGTAGCTCAAACCCATCCTCTGACTTACCATCCCGGGGTGTACTGGGAATTGATCCCCAACGAATATACCCCAACCTGGAGCATGCTCTGCAGCTATCAAGACTTGAGGAGCCGGCAATCCTCACAACTGCACTGAGACACGTGGTACGTGTTGGCCACGAGTATGGTACAGATGTCACCTTTCCAGTAATGGAGGCGGTAGACAGAATCCACCTCAAGACAATGAATCTCCCCACCGACTTCGGAGCCCTGCGAGAACTGGTTAAAAAGGTCTTCGAAAGAAGAAATGAGAAGTTTGACTTGGATGAACTATATTGTCAATCAGTGATAACAAATGGCAGAGGAGCCCACGACTGGTCTAAAAACTGGCCAGAATCACACGTTCATACCTACTACCCACGTGAGCCAACTAAACGTGGGTCAAATAAACACTCACAATAGTAAACTAGTCTTGCAGGAACTGCGAAGGGTGGTGGAGGAGAAGAGTCTGGATGTACTCTGTTTACAGGAACCGTACTCCCACGCGGGACGGATCCCATTCATGGCTGCAAATTGGCAAATTATACACTCTAATATAGAGCCTAAAGCTGCAGTTATAATCATTAATAGATCAATCAGAGCCACAGTCCTTGCGCAATTCTCAGGCGAACACTGCAATGTCGTGGAACTTCAAACACCCACAGGAGTGATTTACATCTGCAACATATACTTTCGATATGGTAGAGGAATAGAGGAGTTTTTGGAGTTACTTACACAAGTTGCCACGGCATTGCGGGGACGCAGAATGCTCGTAACGGCAGACATAAACGCAAAGTCCCCCCTGTGGTTCAGTGGCACGCACGACGATCGGGGGTTAAAAGCTGAGGATACTATCATGGCACTGCAACTGGTGGTTGCCAACCAACAAGGGAACCCCCCCACCTATACTGGCGGAGGGGGAGAAGGCACAAATATTGACGTCACTTTAGTGACACCAAACCTGGCTACAAAGGTTGACAAGTGGAGAGTATGGGACAAAGCAACCACCAGTGATCACAACTTAATCACATTCATCATTGGGGAAAGGGAGTGCCACTGGGACATGGGGTGGGAGCTGCAGCTCAACTATAACAAGACCAACTGGGACCGTCTCGCGAGGGAGTGCAACATTCCGACATTGCTGGAGGGTGACGAAAACGTGGAAGAATGCGCCAAAGGACTGGTACAGGCGATCACCAGGGCGGTGCGAGCTGCTGTACCAACCAGGAGGAGAGCCGTAGCGGCCACCCCCACACCATGGTCGAACGAATTGGGACAGATGCGACAGGCTGTAAGGAGGGCAAGGAGGTACTACCAGCGGAGTGTCGTCTGGAGAGAAAAACAAAGATGGTTGCAGATCTATCGAGAGAGCAAGGAACAATTCCAACAGGAGTTAAGGGCAGTCAGGCTCAGAAGTTGGGAAAATTACGTAAAAAGCCAACTGGCTACAGACCCATGGGGAGTCCCGTACAAACTGGTTCGAGAGAAGTTAAGATCACCTATGGTGTTATCCACCGTCAGGGACGGGGACCGAATGATGGGCACGTGGCAGGAAACTGCTGAGGCCCTACTTCGGGTCCTGTTGCCTGACGATGTGGAGGAAAATGAAACAGAAGAACAAAAAAGAACAAGGACAGAAGATCAAAGGGACTACAACAACAACATCAGAATCTACCCCTTCTCTGAGGAGGAGGTTGCTGCCCAGATCAAGGCCCTCAAAAGGGGAAAAGCTCCTGGTCCAGACGGCATCACTGCGGAAGTGGTGCAATTCCTTGCCCCCCAGCTCGTAGCTCCTCTCACTAAGTTATACAACGAGTGTCTGAAACTCGGGAAATTCCCAGAAATATGGAAAAAAGCTAACATAATTATCATTAAAAAGAGTCCAGACAAAGATCCCACAGAAATTAAATCGTACAGACCTATCTGCTTGTTAGATGTACTGGGCAAACTTTTTGAGAGGCTACTGGCAGAAAGACTGACAGCACACCGCATGCTGTGCGGGATGAGTGACAGGCAATTCGGCTTTCGGTCTGGGCGTTCTGCGTCTGACGCAATCGCCCTAGCTGCCGAGGTCTGTGGCTCCACCCCGCACAAGTATGTCGTCGGCATCATGGTAGACATCAGTGGCGCCTTCGACAACCTGTGGTGGCCCTCACTCTTTTCCTGCTTGCGGGAGAAGAACTGCCCAGGGCCGCTATATGTCTGAGGAGCTATTGTGCAGACAGGGAGGTCTGGCTATCGGCCCCTAGCGGCACGGTCAGGAAGACTGTTACCAAAGGATGTCCTCAAGGCTCTGTCCTAGGACCTCTCTTTTGGGACATTAATATGGAGCCATTACTTGAAGATCTAAAGAACTGTGACGATGTGCTAGAGGTCATAGCATACGCGGACGACCTCCTCCTGCTGGTCGGCGGCAGAAGCCGCGAGGATTTAGAGCCGAAAGTGGATAGAGCCATAACTATTCTCACATCGTGGTGCCATAGAAGTAAGATGACGATTGCACCCAACAAATCCACATACCTACTCCTCAAAGGCCAATTGGCCAGAAACCCCACAGTAAGAATAAACGGCATACCAGTCCTTCGGCGCCGCGAGGCCCGATACCTGGGTGTAATCATCGACGAGAGGTGGAACTTTGCAGCACATATAGACACCGTATCTCAGAAATCCCTGGTTTTATTAAACAATCTCATCGGAATTGGACACAAGCGGTTTCACCTTCCACCTGATCTAATAAAGTTATACCACAATAGCATATTAACCTCAATAGTAGGATATGGATCAGGAGTCTGGGCACACAGACTCACGAGGGTCATGCCTGCCATGGCCGTAAGAAGAGTGCAGCGAAATATGCTTTTACGTTCAGCAGGAGCCTATAGGACAACACCTGGGGGAGCGCTGTTAGTGCTAATGGGAATCTGTCCATTGGACATAAAAATTCGTGAACAGGCTGCCTGGTACTGGGTAAAGAAGGACAACAGGGACAAAATTAGGGAGATACTTGGGGTGTACGCAGGGGACAAATATACCATCAAAAAGAGAGGGATAGAACTGTGGCAAGAACAATGGAACAACGAGGATACAGGTCGCAGAACATACGAGTTGCTACCGGATATAGAAGAAAGATTAAAACTTACGTTCTTCACGCCTACGAGAGGAATGCTGCACTTTCTTACTGGACATGGACCATACCCAACATACCTATGTAGGTTTGGGAAGCAGGCTACACCAGCGTGTGACTGTGGTGCAGTGCAAGGCACCCCAGAGCATGTGGTGTATGAGTGCCACCTCTTCGATGATGTAGCCCAAGAGCTAAGACAACAACTACCAAACAACAACACGTACCATTTACTAAGACACGACAACACCTTTGACACCTTAAACAAACTGACAAATGAGATATCAAAAAAGATAATTAAGAACTTTTTAAGGGACCATCGCCACTAGAAACCAACACTTCCACCGACTTTGACTAGTGTACCCTTCCTGTACCGCCGGGTAAGGACTGGCCAGCCGCTTGACGCTGGACTAGGAGGGAGGGGGGCACAAAAATACCGGACTAAACGCACACCGATAATGACTAATATAATTAGAGTAGATTTAGAAGATAGGATAATACTGTAGAATAGACTGCAGCGACACCAAGTTAAGGGCCAGCCCAGTGCCAGGGGCATGCCCACTGGGATTAGCTCAGTGGGCCAGGCCAACAACAGTAGGTTTATAGTAGCACTGGCACACTTGTAATCGCTGCAGGTAGTACGTAGTTTCCTCGTAGATTAAGTAGTTAGAGCCTCATAGCGGTAAGATTAGAGTAAATAATAATAGCAATAATATAAATACCTGTAGTGTAGAACTAATAGCTGCATTTTCCATGTATAATATTAGGACCCACTAATGTAGTCAGGTAGTGGGTTATCATGTATCATGTAATGGATTTAATAAAGAAGATTTAAAAAAAAAAATAGAGCCAGAAGTCAAGGAAATTCTTGTGTCCGTCACGACAGAGGTAATGGACTGCATGTCCACGTATCCAGGTGACAGAGTTGGTTCGAGTCTTGGGGTAAAATGTCTCATCCGGAAACAATAACGTGCGTGCAGATATATGCTCCGGCCTAACTCGCAAGCGATAAGCCAGCATCTGCCGCACTAGGTGCCAAACCGGTTCCGCCTCTCCACAGCTGAGGCGGTGCTCGTCAGAATCTACTGCATTACAACCCACACAATTGGGAAATTCTGCCATGTGAATATTGTAGAGACGTTCTTGCGTCACGAGCTTCCCATTAACGACTACGTACCATTGAGAAACAACATCGGAATCAAGCATGGCATCGTGTACAGTCTTCCACACCACGCGCCACCGTACGTCAGGATATTTTAGTTCGACCACATTTAGGGGGCGGCGTTGCAGCATGTCATGATATAGGCGTCGATTTGTGCCCATTTGTGGTGTCGTGAGCGCGACACTGCAATAACTTTGTTCTAAATAGAAACGTCCTATATAAAAGAGGGGCGCTGGGATGTCCTGTAGTGGCACCGGCGCTCTTAGTGAAGCAGGTCGTGGCACCGTCAGAAGCAGACTCGTGAGGCTCGTAGGACAACGGCGCAGCAGACATAAATGTGAGCTAACATAGAGAACAATGGCCCTATTATGGACGTTAACTAGGCCGAGACCACCTTTTTCCTTGGGGAGGGTAAGAGATACGTATCGGATCTTCAGTAACATACCAGCGGTGACGAAGTATCCCAGCGCTGCCATAATGCTACGATCCAAGGGCTTCGGAATGGGTAGCGTTTGGGCGACATGCGGTATGCGGGACGCAAGGTATACATTGGCATAATACACCCGCTGAACGATGTTGAGGGATCGCAAGCGCTGATTTGCAATTCCGGCCCTAATTTGGTTAAGAAGGCGTCGATAATTGAGCGTCGTCGCGCGTCGCATGTCGTTCATGAAATCTAAGCCCAAGCAGCGTACAGTATCACTGAAGCGTAAGGGGGCAATGTGTTCCTGCGGTAGCCCAATCCCGATGCTCAAGGCGACGGACTTGTCAACGTTGATTTGGCTACCAGAAGCTGTACCGTAGGTCGCAATCCAGAACAAAACCGCGGCCATGTCGTCAGCTCCACGTATGACGATCATCAAATCATCCGCATATGCGGTGCAACGATAGATGGAGCCGCCGAACTGTATCCCAGTGAGCCTGTCTCGGAGACCACACAACAAAGGTTCTAAGGCCAATGCAAATAACAATGTTGATAATGGACATCCCTGTCGTACTGATCGGCGGATCGGCATGGGTGCCGTCAGTCTTCCATTAACAAGAACTCGAGAAGTTGCACCATGTAGTAGGCGTGTCAACACTGTGATAAAGGGGTCGGGGTATTCCATGCGCCGTAGAACGGCCGTGAGGAAAGTATGGCCCACACGGTCAAAAGCCTGGCTAAAGTCGATAGACGCGAGGGCTGCCGGCAAACGTCTCACCCGTGCAAGGGAGATGAGATCTCTGTAACGACATAATGCAGTTCTGATGTTGTTGGGTCCCCCCAAGTACGTCTGATCGCCGGACAAGACGTGCAATAGGGTGCCGCGAATACGTTCTGATAGCAGCCTCGAAAAGATCTTGAAGTCGCTGTTCAATAACGTTAAGGGACGATAGTCGCGGACATGATTCCGTCCCTTCGGCTTATGGATGGGGACAATCAGACCTTCCAAGAATGGTGCAGGCAATGTTATACCCGGGGACATTAATTCCTGGCAAATTTGAATCAAACACGGTAGCAACAGTTGTTTAAAGGCTCGATAGAACTCTAATGGTAACCCATCGATTCCTGGTGATTTATGGGGAGCACCTTTACCAATGGCGTCGAGAACTTCCTCTTCTGTCACCTCTCCCAGTAAAGTCGGTACCATGTCTGGTGGAACTGTACCGTGGACATGTGCTGAAACGGTGTCTACCGTCGCCATATCAGGGAGCACTGCTGAATAAAGTTGAGCGTAATGCCCATAGAAGGCTTCTGCTATATCTGCTTGTTCTACCACGTGTCGACCGTCGTCGGTTATCATGTCGGTTACCAGTGCCCTACGGCGCCTCCTGCGTTCTATGAGCACGTGGTGCATAGATGACCTTTCTGAGTGTATCATGTCTGGAGCACGCGACCGTATAACAGCGCCTTGTAAATGATGGCGTGCTAAGGAGACGAGCTGCGCTTTCGCGCGATTGACTGTGATCTGCCAGTCAGGTGAGGGCTCCAAAGCAAGACATTCCCGTAGGACGGTGTAATAAAAGTTTTCCGTGCTCCTCCTCCATGCCGCTGATTCCCGGCAGTAAGCCATGAAGGTGCGTCTAAGAGCAGGCTTCGCACATTCAATCCACCAACTGAGGGTCGATCGGTAACGACCACGACGCTGTAAGGACGCGTTCCACGACTCTTCGACAGCACCTTTACATGCCGGCTCGTCCAGATGGGCGACGTTCAGTTTCCAGGGGGGCCTACTGCGCCACACACGTGCGGGTTGGAGAGCAATGGTGCAAATGTAGGCTGTGTGGTCGGTGAATGCAGTGGGCCAGAGCTCTGCTCCTCTCGTCGCCGTCGAAAGGGTGCTTGTTACGTAAATCCTGTCTAACCGACTTGATGAATGGCTTGTATAATGGGTGTAACCAGGAGCTGGGCCATGGATGTGGCGCCACGTGTCGATCAGGTGGAGGTCACGCACTAGCATTTCCTATTCCGCACACGGGACGTGATGTGGCTGCTGATCAGACGGAGATAATGTACAGTTAAAATCTCCTCCGATCACCATATCGTCTATGCGGCCCATAAATAGACGCGTAATATCTTCCGAAAAAAAGCGGGCCCGATCTCTCCGTCTCCCTGATCATGAAGGGGCATATACATTGATGAGTCGTACACCGTTGACAGTTACTGCCATGGCTCTTGCACTCGGTAAGTACAGTACGTCCGTAGCCGCCAAACCGTCCCGTAGCAGAACAGCCACATCACAATCGGTAGAAGAGGTGTGGGAGACGTGGGCGGTATATCCGTAGAAGTCATGGAAACTAGCGACACATACTTCCTGTAAGAGGGCCACGTCGATGTCCGCCGCATCAAGGATGCGTTGTAGCATTGTCAGTTTGTGTGGTGCCCTTATCGTGTTGATATTGATTGTGGCAAGGCGAAAGGTGTGCTGCCTAGCCTCTTCACCTAGGGTAGACGCCATGGCAATCAAAGCTAACCGCAAGAGATGCCGGACCCACCAAACCCGTTACAAATTATGAGTCTTTCACGCTAGGAGTGGCATCCCCAATGCTGCCCCCTCCCCTGTCACCCGTGCCCTCTTCAGGAAGTTCCTCAACATCGTCCGACCACAGTGGGTGCAACACGATGCTGTGTAGCTGATCGGTACCTAAATCTCTCTCACGTACGCCGTCTTTGGTAGAGGTAGACGGAGCGCCATCCATCGACGCGACCTGCCGTGTTTGTGGTGCAAGAAGTAACTGGGCACTCGTAGTTTGGGCAAGTGAACCGTCTACACCACTTAGATCCTCAGCAGGCGCAGCATCCATGCTGCCTGATGAGATGTCACCTTCTTGACCGGCCGTGTGTAGGAGGCAATCGTCAGAAGGGGTCCGCCGACGTCGCTTGCGTCGTCGAGGCGAACGTTGCTTTCGAACGTGGACATCCGTATCCGAATGTGGGAGGCAATCCAGCGTCGTATCACCTTCCGCTAGGAAAGCCGCGGTCGGGACAATGCTCGCGTCCACGTCCATCGCGTTCTGAATGTTATGTTGCGTCTGGAGTCCGTGGGACTGTTGCTGCTGTTGTTGCTGTGGAGGGGGCGACATATGGGTTGGCACCGAGGGCCCTTCCTCTTCCTCCCTTGGTACTTCTGGCGTCGATGGATGTGTCTGATCGCCCGTTTCGTCCTCAACTATGGTGCGCATCGTCGTCTGAGCGTAAGTGAGGGGCAGGATTGTCGTCCCCGTTGGGGAAACGGAGTCTCCCACTGGTATCTGCGTAATTCTACGTTGTAAGCAGCTCGATCGAACATGGCCTTCCTGCCCACATCCGGAACAGGTACGCGGTTGACCGTCGTACATGATGATTGCACGACAGCCACCGATGTTCAAATAGGACGGCACATGTTTCTTGAGCTCAAGTTTAATTTGGCGCACACCATTGCAGACCTTATACGTCGAGAAAGTTTGCTACTTTTCTGCAACGTGGCAGATAACATTGCCATATGGTCGGAAGGCGTCCTTGACAACTTCCTCTGGGACCTCGAAGGGGAGCTCAAAAACCCTTACAGTCCTTAGGCCCATGCCTGCATGATCCACCGTCACTGCACCGATATGCCCGTCAGAATGTTTGAATCGGAGAGAGTTCGAGTATTTAGAAACCACTGTCGCGCAGACCTCTGCACTGGTCATTTTAACATAAACCACGCTCGCCGTTATAGAAAAATGTATTCCGACGACAGTCGCCGGATCTAAACGTAGATCGTCGCGTATGAACTGTTCTATTTCATAGGCTCGACGACGCTCGTGATCTGGTTGGAAAGTAATTTTGATCGTATCGTGGCGCCATGTGTGTGCCATAGTCGCACTGAACTTGGAACAAATACGACTCGCGCCGCGAGAAGGTAAACACAAGCAAGCGCTCACGGTCGCGCACGGCGGGGCGCAGCGGACGTCCTCGCCCCACCGCAGCCGAAAGCAGACTGACCCCTAGACCACGGGTACGATTCTCTTAATTTTACAATCCATGATATTGTTGATTTATTCTTCCAGAAATACAGGGACATTTGTTTCGTTAGCCTGTTCTCATTCATTCGGTAGAGGTGTCCAAAAAAGAATAATCTTATTTGAGCCATTACTTCTGAAATGTTCTCTATGTTTTTGAAGATCTCGTCACTACCTCTCACTTTCCAGGCATCCATAGTTCATATTGCAACTATTTTTTTGTAATTACCTGTCTTTCAAACACCCATATTCTCTCCGGCGTATAGTTTATCGTTAGACGTTAAAACCCATATAAACGTTTTGGTGGTACCATTGTGGTGCAGTGATTTAGCTTAGTTTTTCTAGATATTCGTCCCTTGTGATAAATATTTCTTGTCAGACTCTTACATGCACTGCAAATTTTTTTAGTACATTCTGTTGTATAGTTTCTCCTGTATATTAAAATTTACTACTCGCTCTATTTTACCAACTTGTGTTTTTCTGAATATTGGTGCATTCTTTAAGTTTGTCACTTTTTTTTTCAGTTGAAATTCTGACTCCAGTTCTATGTACGTTTCCTTCCAGAAGATTTATTTGAATAACTGCGACTGTCATATTTTCTGAAACTGTTGCAACACCTTCTGCAAAAGCCGGGCAGTTCACCTTTATTCCGTTTATTTTCGTTTCTATTATTATTGGTTCAGTTTTGATATCTTTTGGCTCCCAATTCCAGATACTTGCAATATTTTTCTCGAATGCAGCTAAGCAGTAAATCTGACAAATTATCCCCTTGTCTAAGACCAGCAGTTACTTCAAATGGCTGAGACATTTCTCCCAAAAAGTTAACTTTAGATAGTGTGTGTATCAGACTTTCACGGATTATGTTTTCTTATTTTTCACGTCTATATTTCTGTTTCTTTATTTCACCCAGTCTGATTAACAGCTTATCGGACCAGGATTTCACATACACAGTATTATTTACATAATAGTTACTTAATAAATGTCAATAATTGCGGTATGATTAACAGTGATAAAATGATTGAAATTTATGCAATGACAATGTCAAAAACTATACTAACTAGGAAATAGTTACTATTAGTAGCGCAACTATTACTGTTGTGGCTGCTTCTGGCACTAATAATGATAATAATTTTGCACACCGACCGCAGCAGCACCGCGAACCGGCATCAAGAAGGCGCTGACTTTTGTGCCAGTGGAAAGAGCGGGCAGCGCCACACCTCCAAGAAGACAGCGCCCCCTGTCAGCGCTGAATTAGCTAGCCTCCCATCGCTGGTCGGCACCAGTTAGGTCGCAGATTTCGACAGCATCAGTACTGAGTAACAGGAAGACAATACTTGACGTGCGAGCAGAAATAGAGAGTAAAGTAATTACACGTAGGGCCACAGCAATTACATCAAGCCACCTAAAAACAAGAATTTATGTTTCTCAACATAGGATTACACAGCCAACCGTTTGTACATAACTGGTAGGTACAATGTCCTAGGTTTCGATGAATACGGGGGATGTCCTCCTCAGTAGGAAATTATGATATATCGTAAAATCACATTGCTAAAAAGCAGTGGTCAGAATTTAGAGCACCTGTGCTCAAGTCAGAAGTGAAATAAAATGTTCTAGCCTTTGCCACATGAGCCCAGGGCACATTTTTGACTTCAGCATAGCTGCTCTAAATTCTGAGCACTATCTTTTAGCAATGTGATTTTACTATTTATCATAATTTCATACTGATGAAGACATCCCCAGTATGTGTCGAAACCTAGGACATTGTACGTACCAGTTTATACAACCGGTTGGCCGTGTAATCCTGTATTGAAACTAGTATACGGTTGTTGAGTAACAGCCATATTTAAAACTGTAATTTATGTTTCATTTCTTTTCAGAAATAATGTGTGGTATTAATTAGAATGTTTAATGCACAGATCACTTTTGAGTTCCTGCCATCGGCCATCGTAACTTCTGTCCTTCCTTGTTTGTGTCGTTGCCGACTCCCACAGTAGCCGACACAACAATAATAATAATAACAATAATAATAGTTATCAATTGAAGACATAAAATCTGAAAATGAGTCCGTGATCATATTTTTGGCACTTTATTTTACAGCTCCGTCTTGACCACTATTTTTTTTATTTGCTATGACCGGTTTCGGCTACTGCCATCTTCAGATCATAAAATATTCTGATTTACTACCAACGTCAAACTAAACATGTAGGTACATTGTAAGTGCATAGTAAGTGTACTTAGTATGTACCGACATGTTTAGTTTTTTAGTGACCGGTTTCGGCTTCTGCCATCTTCAGATCATAAAATATTCTGATGTAGTATCAACGTCAAACTAAACATGTGGGTACATAGTAAGTACATATTAAGAGCACTTACTATGTACCTACATGTTTAGTTGACGTTGATACTACATTAGAATATTTTATGATGTAAAGAGGACAGTAGCCGAAACCAGTCATAGTGAAATGTTTAAAAAAAAAATAGAAAGAAAATTAAGTGATCTAGACGGACGTGTAAAATAAAATAGTAACAATAGTGGTAGTGTAAATGGCAAATACAAAATTTATTTATAGGCGTATAAAAGTGATATTTTCTAAGGTATTTCTGAGGGAAATAAATGTAGGTAGATTGCATAGGCTGAGAGCTTTGAGAAATGCGGAAGATCTGGTTAGAAAGAAGAGTACTTAGTTGTAATGGATTACCGCGTGCGTACAGCTTTCAGTAGATGTGCAGTTAACCGCCTCTTGAAGCTGCTACTGTTATTCAGGTCGCTGGCATTGTGAAGGATGTCTTTCCATCTACATCTACATACACTGTTAAACTCACAATATAGTGCGTTGCGGAAGGTACCCTGCACCACTACTAACCATTTCGTTGCCATTTCCTGTTCCTGCTGTTGATCGGCTGAGTGATCCAGCAAAACAGAAAGGGTTTTGCTCTGATAGGCAATTTGCTGTCTTGTTCAGACAAGAGCGTTAAGGTCGAGGAGAGTGCTAAGCGACTTGATACATTGGAAACACAGAAGAGGAGACAGATCGTATGGAAATCTCTGCGCTTGTCTGTACGGGATAGCTGTGCGTAAGCTGGCGAATATGATCAAGGAGTCGAACGTCACAGACACATCGAACATAGGCGTTCATCGCCAGTTCCAGACACCGCGAGCTTCGACCGAGAAAGGGCTTTCAGGATAACATCGCTGAAGTCAACAAGTGTAACTATAAGTGTTGGTAAACTTTCTTTGTCGAGTCAAAAGGAAATAACTTTTTTTTAATTTTTGTGAGTACTTAGGAGATGCTGAAGTCCTATGGCACACTGCGGCTGTGTGTTCAACTCACTCTAGTTTTTCATCTAAAGATACTCCTAGGTCCATTGTTAAGAGTGAGAAATTGATTTTGTCCTATTTAGAATTAAGGATGGTATGAATTTCCGACATTTCGGGCTAACGAGCCGATAATGATCAACTTGATCTAGAATGGTTTTGGTTCGATTGAGCTTAAGTCGTATATTCTGTGTCTATTTTGATTGTGCATACAGATGAGCACTGAAATTCTTCACATTTGTCTTCAAGTTTATTGGTTTTCCACTGAAATACGACCGGACGTTATCAATGTACATGAGGTATTACAGTAGGACAAAACTGATGACACATGACTGACATACAATCAAAAGAATTTCTTACGTTTATTTAGTTTGTTTTTCTAAGTATTTAATAAAGAATCATTTTCACAAATTACTTAAGGGATGTACACAAAATAATGTCGAACAAAAGGAATTTCGAGTTAAATTCTGAAAATTTTGCTTTACTTTCTTTCTATTGCCCTGTTATTATACATCCTGTTACATAATATCCTCCGACATAAAACCTCGCCCTACTACGAGCAGTAAAAACTGAATGTTGAATTTGTTTCCTTTTAACTGAGATTACACCAAGCTTTTCCGCGAGTTCTGTGGTAAAAACACAAAATAATAATGTCTGTAATATATACTAGGCAGTAATATTTTCTGAGCTGACATATGCCCGAAGCACTTTGCGTCAGACGCTTTTTTGAATTTTGTTTTTAGATTCCTCGCTGCAACTGAAATGCACCAAAATACGCGCTTTTATGTAAGGTTTCTACTCATTTTGAATTATCTCTGGCGGGCCCGCATCTCGTGGTCGTGCGGTAGCGTTCTCGCTTCCCACGCCCGGGTTCCTGGGTTCGATTCCCGGCGGGGTCAGGGATTTTCTCTGCCTCGTGATGGCTGGGTGTTGTGTGCTGTCCTTAGGTTAGTTATGATTAAGTAGTTCTAAGTTCTAGGGGACTGATGACCATAGATGTTAAGTCCCATAGTGCTCAGAGCCATTTGACCATTTATCTCTGGCGGTTTTCCGTAATATAAATTGAGTTAATGGAATACGACACAATATTTCACGCTAAACAGACGGGGATTTAGTTGAAAATTATCTCCACACTCGAACAAACTCAAACTCTTCCTCTCTTTTACTCATCCTTACACAAACACAGAAACACAATCACGCACGTGCACATACACACACACACACACAAACACGCATACTCGAAAAGAAACGGAAATACATGAAGATTTATCAGAGTTTAGCCGTGATTACCACGGTAGAAGTAGTCTGGATCCCAGACTATGAACAAAAACGTTGACACCCGCTGATGAAATAAATCCATTCAATCTCTGTTTAATACCAAATGCTCATAATCATTCAGTCTTTTAATCAGAAAGCTTAACGACCTCTCGTCCATTAGCAGACGCCGCTATCGAATTCGTTGTTATTTCCACGTTATGGAATTCAGTCGGCGTCATTATATAACCGTCCTTCAAATCTCTGGCGCTTTATCAACAGAGCAGATGAAGCGATGGCTTTAACGGCGACACGAAAATTCCGCATTCAGTTGCGTGATTACGTGCACTCCCTTTTTTCACCCCACAGCCAGAGGGAGTAATAATTTAACGGCGAGGGCTGGAAACGCTCATCAGCTGAAATAGACACCTGATGAGAGAATGAGAGGGATTTGCGGTGTTTCGTGCGTGTGTTTAATAGCAATCCAAGAACTGTGCTTTTAACTTTCTGCAAATTCTTTCTGATGACCTCGGATGTTCTACGTAGTTTTTCATCCGCTGATTCGTGAGAGTAATTGTACACGCCTTCCCGAGTACACTGAGCTTCATCTGTAAACAGAAAAACTTGTAAAAACTGAGCTGTTTGTTAGGTTACTGCAGAAACCAGTGAACAAACTCAATCCGAGTTGGGTAGTCGACTGTTCCCAACGACTGTACTCTGGTAGGAAGCAAAACATGAAGCAGCCTTTCACTTAACTCGTTCCAAACTAAATTATGATAAACATCGAACTCAGCATCAATTGTTTGTGAATTTGCCTCCGGCCTATTCTCAGAGCGTAACAGGACGTCTTTCTCAAACTAATAAGCCTACGTTGGACCTATGTACCTTCACTTTGGCAGTATTGCTTAGTATAGCGTAGAATGCAGAAAATGTGCGATAATGCGGACATTATAACACAGAGAAAAATTCATGGTTCATTCGCTGAACATCTTAACCATTATCTTCAATTGCATCTTAAGTAAACTTTGTGTGTGTCCCAGTTCTCACCATGTGTAGCGTTTCATGTTATGTACTTTGACCGTCAAGCAGTCACTATAGCGATGCATGGTGTTTAACGGCACAATGGGAACCTCATAATGTCACAACAATACGTACCCTAAATCAAGTTTGGGAAAACGACATTTGAAGAAGATATTTTTTGTTACACTATTCTTATACACGCTTACTGCTTAATCAGTATGCTTTTCCGACACCTGGTTGCTTAACTAAATATATTTGCTGCTAGCTACATCACAGAATCCGTCAGTCTGGATACTGAATTTTTGAAGTTCCTGTATATAGTGCTAGAGGACTTTATTCACAAACTAAGTTGTAATTAATTAATTAATTGCATCAAAACTGATACACACTGGTTCTTTTATTCCACCCGTCCTTTTATCCTACTACAGAACAAACCCATTTACAATGTTGGAGCCATGAAACATATCTAGCACCAAAAGCTCCAACTGTGCTAACTTTGCATTGTTATTTTAGAAGTTTTACAGGTATGTAACCTAACACTGATTCCACACTAAACAACTTGTTAAATAAGCACCTATAATAGCAATATTAAACCTACAACTCACAAATCCACATCTATATAACATCGATTTGGTCTTGCTCCACATTACAGACAAACATGACAAAATTGAGAAATCTATGTTGACAATCACATCAAACACTCAAAATTGTTACAAAACCACCATAACTGACAACATTTCCCCGCCTCATTTCTATTTCATATCATTTCGCGAGTTACAATGCTGAAATGCTGTTGCTTCTGTAACATTACAAGTATTTCAAAATTTTTAATCACCTCATGAAAACTGATGGCACTGTAGAAACTTGTTAGCACATGAAAAACGTCCTTCTTCTAGTTTCACAATAAATGTTAGTGGATTTGATAGAATTTTCCCTTGTATGTTTTTACTAAATCGAACATTATTCATATACATCATTACATTCATCAAAAGTCGTTGTGCCCATTGCTGGGCATCGTGATACTATACAGAAAGTGTCACCATCTCGGACGATCAGCTGCCTCTTGCTAGAGCCTGCTGAAGGGGTAGACCAGAGATCTTCCATCTGTTCTCTGCTCTTCCCTTCAGTCTAGCGCCATCGATCTTTCATTCCACGACAATTTCATCGAGATTTTCTCCAGTTCTGCTCAAAGTGTGAGCAAAGAACTGCAGAATTTTCTGGTTGACACGACAAGACAGGTACCTGGAGAAATTAAGTTGCTTGATAACGGACACAATAATTCTTCCTCCTGTCAATTTAATACCCAGCATCTTACGCCAGCACCGAAATTCATCCGCTCTATGCTTTTTATGTCTGGCCTTGAGAGACCACGTTTCGTAACCGTACAAGAGGGCAGAAAACACGAATATTTCAACGAGGCGGATCCGTGTATTTGCAGTTTAGGATTTTCGTCAGTCGTCACAGCTTTGGTGACAATATAGCGGGTGAGGTAGTGAGTGCAGACTGTTACACATCGATTTCCGTTTTTCGACTTCACGAATCTCCCCAAAAGGTCGATTCCAGTTCGATGGAATGTTGCTGTTGCAGATGCAATTGTTACCAGATACCTCGGAGATAAATGCCGTACATACTTCAGTCATTGGCATTCCTTGCAGTAAATTTTTAGGTAAGAAAATTACATGGAGATAAACAGCCATTAATTTACTTATAATCAATTATTCAAAATGACAGTCACAACCGCATTGTTTATTTTGCCGCCAACCGGTTTCAACCCGCGATGGGGTCATCTTCAGGGCAAATTACACCATTTGGTCGCTCGCTGGAGTCGTCACCCTGCCTGTGCACGGTTGGTAACTATCATTGATATTAGCGGCAAAATAAATAATGCGATTGTGACTGTCGTTTTGAATAATTGATTCCTTGCAGTGGCTGAGTGTCTAACGAACCTGGCTAGTGACCTAATTTGTTATAGTATCTTCACAAAGCCCAGATGATCAGATGGTGGAGTGTCGTGGAAACACTTCAGGCTTTCTGGCTTCAGAGAAGCTGGGATAATGAGTAGCTATTTCAGACCCATCAGATCGCAGTTCGTCTTATATAGTTTTCCATTTATTAACTGAGATTCCTCGTCGATTCGTTTCTAATACTTCAAGGTTTCGATGGTTTTCAGCAACGCTGTATCTTTCCTCTGTTCAGCATCAATGCCATTTAGTGCAGTGATGACTGATATGTGGTCCACACTCTATGTCCAGCCAAAGGATTCCTCGAAAGACAGTCAGTGTCCCTGTGATTGCGTTTCTTTTTGCGTACATTGTGATGTCGCTTCACGCAAACGCCTGGATGGTTCATTTGAAAGGGCACGGCGAAATTCCTTCCCCATCCTTCCCTAATCCGATGTGACTGATGACTTTGCTGTTTGGTCTCCTCCCCCAAATCAACCAACCAATTTTTACTAAAACTGCGCCTATCCTAACACCGCTAAAGTCAGTCTGAAGTTCTGTCTCAGGATTCTCGACACACTTAAGGACAAGGAAAGATTTTCTTCATGTGTCGTTCCAGGGTAATTTGGCGTCTCCCTGCAGTACTTCTAGTAAGGGACATGCCTTAGTACAGAAGTCGTTTATGAATCAGTGGTAGTACTAATACATTCCAAGAAAACTTCACTCATTCTGAACTTGCCGAGAAGTCGGAAAATTTGTGACTGGTGTCAGTACGTGGGTGTTATGTTGACGAGTTGCGCAACGGACTGATCTGACAAGTACCCTTTGGCTCCTGCGATAAGCAATTTCCACCCCACACTACTGTAGAAGTCAGGCAGACGTTCCTAACGTACCAAAAAGAAATGCCTGAAAACTTTCAGTAATACATATGCTCTGGAGTTGTCCGCCGTAAGGAAAAGACACAAAAAATATTCTATTTTCTTATGTAACTAGTGGGATACTTGGGTACTGGAGTATTTCTAGTTAGTGCAAGAAAAACATTAAACGAGTGGAACATATTATTTATTGCAAAATCTGAGAAAATCAAGTGAAACTTTTATTTATAAACTGATACACAGATTTCCAGGTTCTTTTCGGAATAGGAGGCTACCTCTTATGGATAGGAATCTTGTTAATGAAATTTATACACAAAGTGTGGGAAAGTTTATCCCTTTTCTTTAAGAATGTTATTTACTCGGTAGAATGGCTGAGAGCCACGCCTACTCAACTTGAATAATTACCTAATCGAATTTTTTGTAAGTACGGTCGAGGCTGTCGCGTGAGAAATGTAATGGAGTGACGTGAATGAAGTATGTTATTTCTAATGGAGGAAAGGTGGGACTCGCCTATGCTGTAGCACACAACACCGTGAGCTGGGATGACTGCTGGCTGCGTCGTTCGCCGCTGAAAAATAACAAAACTATCTCTTTCTATCTGGATTGATCTTCACCAATCGAACTCTCACTACGCCTTGATGAAGTCAAGGACTCCTACCTGCCCCTAGTCTAACTATTGGCCTGGTACACCAGTCAGATAACCAGTCCTCCGTGATGCCACTCAAGGTTCACTCGCAGGCACTAATACTCTGTCTGTGCCAACACCGCACATTAAGTGCCACGGCCAACACAGTGAACAAACGCTCCCAAAAAATACACCGGGTTTTATTTTTAAGGTGAACACGCAGGCCATTATCCCTCTTCTCTGGCAAAAAACTGTTTCAGTTCCTGGGCAGTCGGCAGGCCAGCGCAGCTGCATGCTAACTCACCCTCCTGTGGACTTTCCAGCGGGCTGGTTGCCTCCGCCGAACAAAAAAACTCCTGTAGCCATCGTGTCTTGAATGTTTGTGTACGCTAGCCTCGACTTTTTAATCTCAGTGCGCACTAGCGATTTATTTATTAGATTTGCATATCGGTTAAATGGAAATATGTAAAATTGACTCTATCCTATCGAGTTTGGGCTTGAATGAAACATCTAGATATGCAGAATACGATGGTAAGGCTGAATATGCAAGAAATGAAGGTCAGGAGACCGCACCACCTTACACTGGTCTTATTTTCTCTGAATGGGGGCGGACTCCATCGCCATTCATTAGGTTCCCCTAGACTTTTATATCTTGGGTGATGAAGAGGCACTCTTTCGAATTCAGACGGAGGTCTACAGTCTCAACACACTTCAGCACAATGGTCAGTGACCTTAGATGTTATTCAGATTTCTTTGACAAAACAACACTCCAGACAGAAAAGACATGTCGTCCTTTTAAGGTGTCGAAGGAAGTTGCCCATCATATGAAGACGGCTGGAATATTTCATCAATGTGCAGCATTGGATACAAAGGTATCTCGATGAATCATTGGTCATAGACGCAGAAACTCCATGTACCACCTTTCTTCTTTCAAACAACCACCAGAAAGAACCAAGTAAAATGTCCATGATGACATCCTGCAGCGTCTTCTCTACTTCCTCCTGGATAATCCATCATTCAGCTGGCGAGCCCTGATACAAGTGCTCTCTAAGTTGCGGATAATCCCTAGTGTTGATAAGGTGTTTTGCCCCGGGTCGTTTGAAGTATCGTTTTTCACTCAGGATTTGAAAGCATTCGAAAACTGACACAGAATGGCGGTCACTCAGCGATACTGTTCCTTAATCAGGCCAGATCCTATTGGCAGTTCAACAGTAGCTTCCTCCCCTGCGTTGTCTGTAGTGGTATCGGAGCACGTTTCCTCGTCGCTGACAATAAGCTTCTCTTACTGGACTGGTCCGGCCATCCCCAGGCGCATGCCTTTTCGGGATGAGATGTGTCTTTTACTGACAGTTAAGAGTCCGAAATTCTCCTTGACCTCTAACAACGCTTATTAACATCTGCGGCATGTATATTGCCCAAGCAATCGACAAAAGCTTCATAGCTTAATTGAGCATTTAGATAAATGACTGGAACTCGTCTCACTGGTGAAGCCGGGATAACAACATCTTCAATGGAAATAACCACCTGTCTTTGTGATGTGTGCTTATTGTAATAACTGAGGATACTAGGCAGAACACCTTTAATGCCACGATAGGAAAGACGGACTTAAATTCCAGGTTTTGAGGAAGATCGGCCTCTGACGCAAACCAAATAGCTTAGAGTTTTACAGCACTACGTCAGCCATTAGCAGTCTCTAGTGACTTCAGGTGTGGTGAGCGACCGCAGAATTCACAAATCGAGTTCTAGGATGTACCTGAGGAATTTCAATTGACATTAGTAATTTCACATTTTTAATTCAAGTATTTTTATTGGCAACTGCGAGCTCACCATGTGCGCCATCAAGATAGTAGGTGCATGCTTTGTTATTTCTGTAGTCCTTCACTTCGACAGTCATTGTGTGACTTCCATGAACTTAATTGTTTACCCAAAAGTTGACTCCAACTTATTCTCCTCAGACTGATTGTCCCATCTTTGCCAAGGAGTTGATGTTTTAATTGTATTTGTAGCAAATCATTGTGTTTCAACGATATTAGTAAAAAGATTATGTCCAAGAGTATGGACTTTATTTCGATATCATGATTATTTACGAAAATTTTTGGTGTCCTTTTGTTAAAAAAAAAAGAGAACTCTTATTCGGTTTTCCTTCTCCCTGTCCGACCTCGCAGCTCGAAGTTTGTGTCATCCATAGTACGATGACTTTTATTGTGAAATAATAATATCTTTAAGTCATTTATGACTATATTTAAGTAGTCCCACAACGCTGTATACCTGTATTTTGTATATTTTTAAGCATTTAAATTAATTGGTAGTAGTTTGGTAATGCAATGATCACGTGCAGTAAGCGCGCCGTTGTATTCGCAGCATTGATAATTCGAACATCCAGTTTATATTTTTCAAGAAGTGGGATTGTACTTCTATTACTGTTGTGCAAACTATTTACTTTCCGTTAACAGTTACCAATAACACGGTTTTGTGACACGAGGGTTGCTGCCTTCCAACGACGAAGTACGAGCCTATAGCAAGACTCATATTAGTAAAAAATTCATCTCTAACAGAACCATTTTATGCTGCAATAGCAGTAAAGGTTCAAGGCTAGTCTTCTAACTTTCACAACTGCTGTTTCCATTTCTTGCTGGCAATGTGATGTTCGCTTCCTTCGTTAACATTTAACCTTCTTATTCAGACAAAAAATCACAAATATTAGCTTCATTGGATGGGGGTAGCATTACATTGTGACTTGCATTAATACTTAAGGCTTCCTCTCTGTGCGCAGCTGCCGGCCCAGGTGACCGAGCGGTTCTAAGCACTTCAGTCCGGAGCCGCGCGACAGCTACGGTCGCAGGTTCGAATCCTGCCTCGGGTATGGATGTGTGTGATGTCCTTAGGTTAGTTAGGTTTAAGTAGTTCTAAGTTCTAGGGGACAGATGACCTCAGATGTTAAGTCCCATAGTGCTCAGAGCCATTTGAACCATTTTGAACCCAAATCCCTGTCACCTTTGTGAGTTACAGAAGCCATGTTTGACGCATGTTAGCGCCACCTCCGTTTAATTAATTCTGTTAATTAAGTTATCCACTGGATGACACATCTAATTAAATTCATGTGAAACTCCGGGAAGCAATCTATTCATCGGTAAGCTCACCCGATACAGATCAGCCTGACATCCGTAGGGGTATTTCGATTGTTCAGTCGTAACCTCACACAGGAAGAAGAACTAAAAATTTTTTTGATTCACTTATGACGTAATTCTGTCAGAAAGGATTTGGAAGAAAATTTGAACAGAGTGGATTGTGTCTTGAAAAGATACCAACAAAGGGTACTGGAGCGTAATCGAAGTAAGTGGGTGATGCTGAGGCAAATCAGGGAGTGAGACACTATAAGCGACAGATGAATTTTGCTATTTTGGCAGTAAAATAACTGATGATTCCGGAAGTAGACAGGATATAAAATGCAGGCCGGCAATTGCAAGAAAAGCATTTCTGAAATCGACGTATGTATTAACATTTAATGTCAGGAAGTATTTTGTGAAGGTATTTTTGGTGCAGCGTTGTGTGGATGGGAAACGTTGACGATAAGTAGTTCATACGAGGAAAGAAAGGAAGCATTTGAAGTGAGTTGCTAGAGAAGAATGCTGAGAATCATGCAGGTAGATCGGATAAGTAACGTGTAGATGCTGTAGTGACTGAAAGATCCCGAGGAGTGAGAGGTACCGTCAATGTGGGAGGCAAAAATTGTAGAGAGAGAGAACTAAGCGTCAGTTCATTATGCAGGTGTAGAGGATGGACGTAACGATAGTTACGCAGACAAGTAGAGACTTGCACGGATAGACTAATATGGAGAGCTGCATCAAACGAGTCTTTGGACTGATGACGAAGCCAACAACAGTTTACGCCAAGAAAATTTAGAATCAGAGGAAAACACTACAAGTGTTGAAACTTCCTGGCAGATTAAAACTGTGTGCCGGACGGAGACTCGAACTCGGGACCTTTGCCTTTTCGCGGGCAAATGCAGCGAAAGGCAAAGGTCCCGAGTTCGAGTCTCGGTCCGGCACACAAATCTGCCAGGAAGTTTCATATTAGTGCACACTCCGCTGCAGAGTGAAAATCTCATTCAGACTACAAGTGTTGGTCTCTGTACAGCTGTTACCAGACTGCACAGTGGACTCTTCGATAATAACGGCGCTCGAGTATAATCGAGAGCGATCTACGCCCCTCCACCCTAGTCTCGTTCCTTTGTGCTGTTGGGTACAATGCGGCCCAGACAGCGCCCAGACTGCGTCCGTAGGCCCTGTCCGCGCAGTTACGCTAGAGGCGGGACCTGCCGCTTTAGATTCACAGTTCGGCGCGCGTGAAATCGACTTAATAGGTCCATTAAGATCTTTCAAAGTACCCAGGAATGACTGCGCGGCCGCGCGCCGTAAATTTAATTTTAATAGGCCGCGCCGTAATAGATGCGGCGCAGCAGTGTCCGGCCGGCACAGTGGATGTGGCAGAGGCGGAGAGACATGGCGTCCGCAGCGCGGCCAGCCGGACCATTATCCGCGCAGACAGATTTATATCGCCTGGCCGGGACGGCTCTGGCGCGGCCATAGCCGCCGCCTCAATTTGTAGGCCGTCGCCGCAGCGTGCCTCCCAGGTCGCGGGCCGCGGCCGGCGGGATCCCTTCGGCGCCCTCTGCGTGGATGGCCTCCGTGGTGTACTGAATCTGTACAGAAACTGAAGAGCTGTTAGAGTTTTGGGATAAGTGCAAGAGTAGAACAACACGATTTATTTGTTGTGAATTGTGCATTGGAGTGGAAAACTTAATGACGAAAGTAACTCTCACATGACGCGTCACTGCCATGCAACATAGCTCCATGAAACTTGCACCACACATTGGAAGAGCTCGAACAATATACAGACATCAAAGAAAGTTTTGCATCACCCCGGTTCCCAGAACTCCTCAAGGCAGACGTTGACTGTGGATACTGCATCACAGACACAGTCCCTTTGACTGTTCAGAGGTGCCACTAAACCCGCCGAAAGATGTAAACAACCATGCATGAGCAGCGCCTATTAGACAGAGGGGGTCCGACAGCAGATCAGATCCAGTCATTCCACCAGGAAGGAGGTACACGGCTCGTGTTGTCTGTAGTTCAGCCATGTCTATACAGTCAGTACCGCGGTTCGACCGCGTCCGCATTGTTGCTTTGTGCCAGAAAGGGTTCCCAACAAGGGAAGTGTCCAGAGTGAACCAAAGGTATGTTCTTCGGACATGGGAGAGATACAGAAAGACAGGCCGCCCAAAGGCTACTACTGGAGTGGATGACCGCTACCTACGGATTGTCGCTCGGAGGAACCCTGAGAGCAACGCCAGCATGTTGAATAACGGCTTTCGTACAGCCACAG
This sequence comes from Schistocerca serialis cubense, assembly GCF_023864345.2. Classification (NCBI taxonomy): domain Eukaryota; kingdom Metazoa; phylum Arthropoda; class Insecta; order Orthoptera; family Acrididae; genus Schistocerca; species Schistocerca serialis. Next base: position 166,337,887 of record NC_064638.1, on the reverse strand, counting down.
GACGTCGTGTTACGACTCAAAGTGTGCGCAATAGGCTGCTTGAAGTGCAACTCCATGATGGCGTCAATTCCCTCCAGCACTACTTCAGACATTAGTCGAGTCCATGCCACTTCTACGTGTTTGACGGGGCCCTACACGATATTAGTCAGGTGTGCCACTTCAAATGGTTCAAATGGCTCTGAGCACTATGGGACTTAACTTCTGAGGTAATCAATCCCCTAGAACTTAGAACTAATTAAACCTAACTAACCTAAGGACATCACACACATCCATGCCAGAGGCAGGATTCGAACTTGTGACCGTAGCGGTCGCGCTGTTCCAGACAGTAGCGCCTAGAACCGCTCGGCCACCCCGGCCGGCGTGATACCACACTCTTGACACTACAAAAAGCGGGACGCGGTGCTTAATCAGCTGTGTTATCATCACGAATGAAAATGCATGATCTGCAATGTGGTCCCGTATTGGCCCCAAACTAGATAAGGAGTTCTTGTGGTAGAGCGTTCCACTTTCCGCCACCGAGGTTACAAATGCTGGATGGTCATTGCCGCATGTGGTTGTGCTGAAAAACGTCTCCCTAACGCACCCCGCACGTGCTTTATGGGATTTAAGTCGACCTAACAGGCAGGCCAGTCCATTCGCTAAATATCCTCTCTTTCCAAGGGTTTCCACCTGGATGAGGTCGCGCACTGTTCCTATGGTTCATATGGCTCTGAGCACTATGGGACTTAACATCTATGGTCATCAGTCCCCTAGAACTTAGAACTACTTAAACCTAACTAACCTATGGACATCACACAACACCCAGCCATCACGAGGCAGAGAAAATCCCTGACCCCGCCGGGAATCGAACCCGGGAACCCGGGCGTGGGAAGCGAGAACGCTACCGCACGACCAAGAGATGCGGGCTCGCGCACTGTCATCCATAAAAATCAAGTCAGGGCCAAGTGCATTTCTGGATAGGTGGACATGGGGAATGGTTGTATTTTGCTCGCCGCTATCTCCAATAACGATTTAAAAAACAAGTAACACCGGGACCATCAAAAGGATCACGTTCGGCAACGCTGGACATACCCTCTTACGTCGAGAGGTGGGGACATCCACTATCTTTGTTAAACATGATCGACTTGGTGGTCCATGTGTTACAGTGTGAGGAGGCATTATTTATCACGGGGGAACTGGCCTCTGCATCTTTGACCTCGGTGCACTCAGTATTCAACGTAATTGCGACAATGTGCTGCTTCTCTATGTGCGCCCTTCCAGGGCTGCATTCGGCTGTGTCTTTTTTTGGATGACAATACGCAATCTCATCAAAGCGCACAGATGAAGGAGATTAGCGGAACGAGAGAATATTCTGCGAATGGACCGGGCTGCCCTTTCCCCCCATTTAAATCCCATCGAACACATGTGAGATGCACTGGGGAGATGCGTTGCAGCACATCCCCATTCACATGCACCAACAACCATTCAGTAGTTGTCACCCGCACTGGTGGGGGAATGGAGCCCTCCCACAGGAACTGCTCACCAACCTTGTGGCCAGAATGTGAGCACGTTGTAGATCATGCGTTGGCCTGTAAGAATCGTGTCCTGCCTTTTGTAATATCCAGGGGACCATCATAAAACGCTGTCACTTCGGTATAATATTTGTCTTTGAGTAAAAGTGTAACATCTCTCCGTCTCGATGCGTCTTTTTGCCAGTTACCCTCTCTGGTATACTGTAGCAATTTTTTCAATCTATGGTTCAAGTTTCATGGAGCTATATTACTTGGCGGTGACACGCAATACGAAAATTACTTGCATCCTTAAGCTTTGCACACTAGTGTATATTAAAACTGAAGAAACTGCAGATGAGTTGTATATTAAGGACACGGGACCCGCAGATATACTGAAACATTGTTCAGCGTTTGGAAGAGAGCATTAGTGAGCGACTGACTCTAATGGGGAAAGGAACATATTAAAAGATGAATGTTCGACGTTCAGGGATGAAATAGTCAAGGCAACAGTGGATAAAACACGCAAGAAGATAAAATTTAGTAGAAATTTTTAAGCCCCAGTAGAAATCGATTTCACTGATCGCTACCATTGTAAACGTAGTCAGATGACTATGATTACTCGTACAAGTGCGGGAAATGCTCTTTCTTTCATTCACTTCAGCTTACGTTAGAAAAAAAAGATTATTATTATTACTTCTTTAAGTGTGGCGCCTTCCCTTTCTGTCTTCCCTTACTGATGGCTTGTGGTTTCACGGTTCTACCTGTAGACTGTCGAACCGTGTCGAATTTGATTTTGACAGCAGGTGTGTGGGAATCTTTATGTCGCCTGCAGGCTGGACGGGACCCGAGACTGTCCTCGTGGACAGTGCTTCACAATTGCAACTGAAAAGTATCCTGTGCGAAAAGTAGCTTATAGCCCGTTGAGGTCCTTGCCATTTCCGAGGCTCTTAATTTTCAACCGAATTTATTCGCTGAAACTTTGCAGTTAAATTTGTACAATGATTTATGTAAAATTGCTATCCCATCCCCCACCTCCCACCCACAGGATCTGCGCTTGTGCAGGCCTTGGGATGTGTTAAGAGATTGGGGAGCAACGTTTATGGTACGAGACCGGTTGGTAGAGAGAAAACACGTATGGAAAGACAGATGATTGAAGACGTCTGTTTTAAGTCTTGCTCTGACAAGGGAACATAACCAACTTGACATCTTATTTTAAGAGAAAAAGAAAGCACAATAGCAAGACATCAGGCAGAGTAATCTAACCTGTGCAAAAATTTGGCCCATCATTCAGATAGTACACGGTTTTGACCTTCTGACTATTCAGCTGTTAAGCATTTGAGCAGCGATTGTTTTGTCAATCGCAGCGCCCCACCTGATACCCGAGCGCCAAGTACCGTACAATAAAATGAGTAAGAAAATCACCTACATACGAGGGCTATCCACAAAGTACATTACGTTTTTTCGTTTGTGTCCGTTAGGGGCGGGGCTAGCGCGGCCATCTTGGTGTCATGGCATTCCGCCGCTCAGTCGGCATCCTGCCGTGTTAGTGAGAGGTTCGTACTGTACTCCGTTGAGTTACTGTGACAGTTTGAAATGTCAGCGATAATTGACAATGCCATGCAGTGTGAAGTGCGTGCTGTAATAAGGTTTCTGACTGCAAAAAACTGTATACCGATAGAAATCTATCGGCAGCTTTGTGAAGTGTATGGCGACAACATAATCACTGAAGGTGGAGTGCGTCAGTGGGTCATAAAATTTAAAAATGGCCGAACTAACGTTCACGACGAAGAGCGATGTGGAAGACCCAGCATAGTGACTCCCGAACTTGTCGAAAAAGTCGATGCCGCGGTCCGTGAAAACCGTAATTTCACAATAACGGAACTCTCTATGACTTTTCTACAAATTTTACGAAGTTTGTTGCACGAAATCATTACCGAAAAGCTTGGTTACCTCAAGTTTTGTGCAAGATGGATACCAAAAATCTTGACAGAGATTCACAAAAATCATCGAATGGCTGCAGCGTTAAAGTTTTTGGACGTTTACGAGAAAGATGGCGACTCATTACTCGATCGCATTGTTACTTGTGGTGTCACCGCCAGACACCACACTTGCTAGGTGGTAGCTTTAAATCGGCCGCGGTCCATTAGTACATGTCGGACCCGCGTGTCGCCACTGTCAGGGATCGCAGACCGAGCGCCACCACAAGGCAGGTCTCGAGATACGGACTAGCACTCGCCTCAGTTGTACGGACGACGTAGCTAGCGACTACACTGACGAAGCCTCGCTCCTTTGCCGAGCAGATAGTTAGAATAGCCTTCAGCTAAGTCAATGGCTACGACCTAGCGAGGCGCCATTAGTAACATTGCATGTATCTAAAGAGTCTCACTTGTATCGCCACAATCTCCAGATGTACCAAAAGGATGGATTAAAGTTAAGTATTCCAGAAGCTACGTACTTTTCTTTATAGCATTCATTACGTATCCTGTTTCAGAACTCACGCACCCTGCTTTGGCTTAGCGCATGCCTTTCGGCTTCCTCTAATTGTGTCTAGGCTGTCTTGTCTAGACACAACATTACTGGTGACGAAACATGGGTTAAGCATGTGAACTGCGAGACAAAATTGCAGTCAATGCAGTGGGGGCACACAAATTCCCCCCAAAAACCCAAGAAATGCATGCAGACAATGTCGGCAAGGAAGGTGATGGCGACTGTCTTTTGGGACAGAAAAGGTGTGATTTTTGTGGATTTCCTGGAAAGAGGCACTACAATAAACTCTCAAAGGTATTGCCAAACTCTGTACAACCTCAGAAGAGCAGTACAAAACAAGCACAGGGGAAAGTTGGGCTCAAAGATCTTGCGGATTCACGACAACGCCCGGTCCCACACGGCAAATGCCACTCGTGAAGTTCTCGAATCTTTTAAGTGGGAGTTGTTTCCTCATCCGCCGTACAGTCCCGACCTGGCACCGAGCGACTTCCACTTATTCCCAGCAATGAAGAAGTGGTTGGCTATGCAGCGTTTTGATGACGACGCACAGCTTCAAGAAGAGGTAACCACGTGGTTGAAGGCGCAGGCGGCCGAATTTTATGACGAAGGAATTTCCAAGCTCGTCCATCGCTACGATATGTGCCTTAATTTAAATGGCAACTATGTAGAAAAGTAGTATTTAAGTGTGGCTTTCATCTGTATAAAATAAAAAAAATTTCCAATGCTTTATTTATTTTTAATTCCAAAATGTAATGTACTTTGTGGATAGCCCTCGTAATATTAGTGCACCAACAAGTCGTAGCGCTTTCTTGATTATGTCAAAGGGCGCGGTTTCTAACCTGTACCTAGTGCCAGAGATCTTCTTGCTTTGAAGTATTTTTAGTCGCGATTCATAAAAGCTGTGTAAATTAATGACATGAATGAGTCATTAAAGAAGCAGCTTATCGCTCTTTAATTATTACCATCGTTTTTGAGCGTTATTTTCTTTGGATTGAAAAGCTGACACCTTTAAAGTGAAGAACACTTACAAGAGTTGCATTATTTTTCGATGTGATTGGTATGTTGAAATTGTAAATCTAAATTCATCAATTCCATTCCATAATAATTTTTCAGTTGCTTAAGTCAATTCATTTTTATTTTGAGGCGTGGTATTGAACATACATGTGTGTGACGTTCACATACTTTCGAGTAAAACAGCGTGTTCTCGAACAAGGATTTAATACACGTTCGGCAGACGTGTTGCCCTCAATGTGAATCTTCCGTTGCCTTCAACGCTTGCGAGTAGGAGGGCGGTGGTTGTCCCTGTCGCTCGTGCACTAAGTGGTTGGAAAAAACGGGGTGGGGGCATGGGGGTGGGGGCGTGGGGGTGGAGGCAAGTGACAAACAAATGGAGAGCGACTTTAAAGCAATACAGGGTGTTAAGATATTTTTCGCTGAAACTTATACGTGAGGAAGAGAACATCATTACTTCAATAAGGAACATATAGTCACAGAAGTCGTCCTGTAATCTTACGGAATATTTTGTTAGTGGTGCTCATGTAAGTTGGTGTGTCGGTGTCACTGAATGGGAATGCGTACTGACATACAAATATCCTCATTTCGCATGTTTGGGCACATGTGAATCCAAGAGATACTCAATCCTATGCTCATCAACAGCGCTTCGGTGTTAATATGCGCACCGGTATGCTCGGTGATTGGTTGCTCGGACCTTTTGTTCTTCCAGTTCGCCCCAACGGACAGAGTGTCACATTTTCGTGGGACACGCTGGAAAATGCTGGAAAATGTACCTCTGAGTATTAGACAAAGGATGTACTTCCAATACGTTGGAGCAGCAGCCTCTTTCAGCATTGCTATGAGGAATAACGTTTGCCAGTTTCGGGAATCGATGGATCAGCCTGGTCGCTCTTGTTACGTGACCTTACGTGTCTGGAGTCTTTCCTCTGGGGCATATGAAGCACCTCGTGTATGAAACCGTTGTGGAATCGGAAGAAGACTTCGGCTGTAAAACTGCCATCACTGCTCATACAATCGCGGACACGCCAAGAATTTTTTGAACGCACACGACTTTCGATGGTCCGGCGACGTATTTAGTAAGAACAGGTCAATTGTCGCGTATTCGACCAGTTCCGCAAACGTCACTGTTGTAGTTAGCATGCTAAACTGCCTCCTATGTATATCATCGCAAACACCATAAACTGCCGTCAGGCATCGTATTCACCATAACTAATGATACTTGTTTCCATGTTCTCTACCTCCTGCATTAATTTGAACAAATACTTTCGGAACACCCTGTATATTCAGAAAGTCGTAATTGTGTATTATCAGAATTAATGCCCAAACTTTCGTGCGGGATCGTTTGCTGCGGCTGATGTCTAACAATTGTGCTTTTTTTATTCTTCTTAAAATATGAGGCAAAATTCGTGATGTTTCCGTGTTTGATGAAAAGCTTGACAGGGGAGCAGAAGTCGGGGGCTACATCATGGGGCGTGTCGATGACAAGAATAGTGCTTCAGTAAGGTAAACTGCTTTTCGGCTTTCCTGATGCCTGATGCCACTTAAAATGGTTCAAATGGCTCTGAATACTATGGGACTTAACATCTGAGATTATCAGTCCCCTAGAACTTAGAACTAATTAAACCTAACTAACGGGTGCCTGGCCGGCCGGAGTGACCGAGCGGTTCTAGGTGCCACGCGGTCTGGAGCCGCGCAACCGCTACGGTCGCCGGTTCGAATCCTGCCTCGGGCATGGATGTGTGTGATGTCCTTAGGTTAGTTAGGTTTAAGTAGTTCTAAGTTCTAGAGGACTGATGACCTCAGAAGTTAAGTCCCATAGTGCTCAGAGCCATTTTTGAACCTAACTAACCTAAGGATATCACACACATCCATGTCCGAGGCAGGATTCGAACCTGCAACCGTAGCGGATGCCACTTACACCACGATGCCTGAGAAGATGATGTAACAGACAGGGCAGTGACGAGGCGGATCTTCGTGTGCTCAACGCCACACGCGCAGAACCCATCTACGTTGTTGCAGAGTCTTCATTTTAAGATGGTGGTTTACTTCGACCAACGCCCACGCGAAGACGATTAAATGATCTCAATGTTGGCAATGACAGGCTTTTTCCTGGGGGCTCCTCTTTTGGTGGTCAGTTTTAGCTCTTTCCTGCCAACTCTGAAGCCTGTCTTTCGCCTTTAACTTCACTAAGGGGGCGGTATTTGAGAGGACGACGAATAACCGGTTCATGCCCATCAAGTGGGTGTCCGACATCACTACTGACTTTGTTCCTTTCGGGCGTCGCTGTTGCTATCCGCCTGATAACTGGATCTTCTCAGGGTCCCTTGAACGCATAAAACACCACAGTCATGTTTTTCACGAGGTTTGATAATAAATCTGGTTTGGTTGTTGATAATTCCTCGACATTGATTGAGATTGTTCTTAATGGTGGTCTTGAGAAGGATCTACTCTGTAAATACACTATTGGCCATTAAAATTGCTGCACCACGAAGATGACAAACTACAGACGCGAAATTTAACCGACAGGAAGAAGATGGTGTGATATGCAAATTATTGGCTTTTCAGAGCATTCACACAAGGTTGCCGCCGGTGACGACACCTACAACGTGCTGACATGAGGAAAGTTTCCAACCAATTTCTCATACACAAACAGCAGTTGAGCGGCGTTGCCTGGTGAAACGTTGTTATGATGCCCCGTGTAAGGAGGAGAAATGCGTACCATCACGTTTCCGATTTTGATAACGGTCGGATTGTAGCCTATCGCGATTGCGGGTTATCGTATCGCGACATTGGTGCTCGCGTTGGTCGAGATCCAGTGACTGTTAGCAGAATATGGAATCGGTGGGTTCAGGAGGGTGATACGGAACACCGTGCTGGATCCCAATGGCCTCGTATCACGAGCAGTCGAGATGACAGGCATCTTATCCGCAATGGCTGTAACGGATCGTGCAGCCACGTCTCGATCCCTGAGTAAACAGATGGGGACGTTTGCAAGACAACAACCATCTGCACCAACAGTTCGACGATGTTTGCAGCAGTATGGACTATCAGCTCAGAGACCATGGCTGCGGTTACCCTTGACGCTGCATCAGAGACAGGAGTCCCTGCGATGGTGTACTCAACGACGAGCCTGGGTGCACGAATGGCAAAACGTAATTCTTTCGGATGAATCCAGGTTCTGTTTACAGCATCATGATGATCGCATCTGTGTTTGGCGAAATCGCGGCGAACGCACATTGGAGGCATGTATTCGTCATCGCTATACTGGCGTATCTCCAGGCGTGATGGTATGGGGTGCCATTGGTTACACGTCTCGGTCATCTCTTGTTCGCATTGATGGCACTCTAAACAGTGGACGTTACATTTAAGATGTGTTACGACCCGTGGCTCCACCCTTCATTCGATCCCTATGAAACCCTACATTTCAGCAGGACAAGGCACGAACGCATGTTGCACATCCTGTACGGGCCTTTCTGGATACAGAAAATGTTCGACTGCTACCCTGGCCAGCACATTCTCCAGGTCTCTCACCAACTGAAAACGTCTGGTCAATGGTGGACGAGCAACTGGATCGTCACAATACGCCAGTCACTACTCTTGATGAACTGTGGTATCGTGTAGAAGCTGCATGGGCAACTGTACCTGTACACGCCATCCAAGCTCTGTTTGACTCAATGCCCAGGCGTATCAAGGGCGTTATTACGGCCAGAGGTCTTTGTTCTGGGTACTGATTTCTCAGGATCTATGCACCCAAATTGCGTGAAAATGTAAACACATGTCAGTTCTAGTATAATATATTTGTCCAATGAATACCCGTTTATTATCTGCATTTCTTCTTGGTGTAGCAATTTTAATGGACAGTAGTGTACTTTGTTGCCATCGTGATCGTGCTGAGAGGTTTGGGAAGGCGAACGGCACTACTAGATGGAGGAATAAAAACAGAAAAATTGGAAGAGTGCACAGCGGAAAATAGCCTCCTACGTACACGCCAAAGGCGCAGAACGCAGAATTCAGATGTTGGCGGTGACACAGTGCAGTGCGGGCGGCGGGACAGATCGGGCAGCGTGGAGTAACAGGTGTCTGGGGTGGAGCCGGCGCTCGTTATGTGAGTAATGCAGGGCCGCGCTCCGGCAGACGTTGAAATATGTTGCGCTCGCCGGAAGAAAGCCGGCCAGCAGGGCGGGGAGGGGAGTGAAGCATCCTACACCGAGCCGCGCGGTCAGACTTCACCCAGCGGCAGTCCGGCGCGCTCCGGGCGGCTCCGCCGCGTTATTTGTGAGCGCGGGCCTCGCCGCGTGGCGCCGCACCAGTAATTGAATTTTGTACGCGTGCCCGGCCGGTAATTGGAAACATTCGTCTTTATTGGACAGCACGGGAACTCTGAGGTCGCGGTACGTGCGCGCAGGGCCCGCAGCGAACGGCGCCATTAGTGCTGGGACTGGCCGAGGGCGCTCACTCGCGCCGGTGAGCAATTAAGAGGAATAAAACGGACTTCGTGCCGCGTCCGCAAGCGAGCCTAGAAACTTGGACAGCTGAGCACGTCAGTATGAACTGATAACGTTACTATATTTTAATAGACAGATTAATTAACGCTGTTTGTCTTGATGAAAGCATTGACTGTTACATTTTCTGTGTGAATATTATTTTTATTTCTATTCAAATATGGCTCTCCTGATTTACCTAGGCATATTAGTGGTCTCAAAAATAAGATCGACAGAGGGTGCAAAATGTCTAAGCAGAGGACAAATGTAAGGATGTAGAGGCGCATTTCACTAGGGGTAAGATAGATATTGCCTACAGGAAAATTAAAGAGACCTTTGGAGGAAAGAGAACCACTTGCATGAATATCCAGATCTCAGATGGAAACCCAGTTCTAAGCAAAGAAGGGAAAGCAGAAAGGTGGAAGGAGTATATACAGTGTCTATTCAAGGGCGATGTTCTTGAGGACAATATTATAGAAATGGAAGAGAATATAGATGAAGATGAAATAGGAGATATGTTATTGCGTGAAGAGTTTGACAGAGCACTGAAAGACCTAAGACGAAACAAGGCCCCAGGAGTAGACAACATTCCGTTAGAACTACTGACAGCCTTGGGAGAGCCAGGCCTAACAAAACTCTACCATCCAGTGAGCAAGATGTATGAGGCAGGCGAAATAACCTCAGACTTCGAGAAGAAAATAATAATTCCAACCCCAAAGAAAGCAGGTGTTGACAGATGTGAAAATTACCAAACTATCATTTTAATAAGCCACGGCTGCAAAATACTAACACGAATTCTTTAAATACGAATGGAAAAACTGGTAGAAGCCGACCTCGGGGAAGATCAGTTTGGATTCCGTAGAAATGTTGGAACACGTGAGGCAATACTGACGCAATATCTTTTCTTAGAAGATAGATTAAGGAAAGGCAACCTACGTTTCTAGCATTTGTAGACTTAAAGAAAGCCTTTGACAATGTTGTCTGGATACTCTCTTTCAAATTCTGAAGGTGGCGAGCGTAAAACACAGGGAGCGAAAGGCTATTTACAATTTGTACAGAAACCAGATGGCAGTTATAAGAGTCGATGTGCATGAAAGGGAAGCAGTGGTTGGGAAGGGCGTGAGACAGGGTTGTAGCCTCTCCCCAATGTTATTCAATCTGCGTGTTGAGCAAGCAGTAAGGGAAACAAAAGGAAAAATCCGGGGCTGATATTAACATCCATGGAGAAGAAATAAAAACTTTAAGGTTCGCCGATGACATTGTAATTCTGTCAAAGGCAGCAAGGGACTTGGAAGGGCGGTTGAACGGAGTGGACAGTGTCTTGAAAGGAGGATACAGGATGAACATCAAGAAAAGCAAAACGAGGATAATAGAATGTAGTCGAATTAAATTGGTTGATGCTGCGGGAATTAGACTAGTAAATGAGATACTTAAAGTAGTAAAGAAGCTTTGCTACTTGGGGAACAAAATAAGTGATGATGATCGAAGTAGAGAGGATACAAAATGTAGACTGGCAATGGCAAGGAAAGCGATTCTGAAGAAGAGAAATTTGTTAACATCGAGTATAGGTTTAAGTGTCAGGAAGTCGTTCCTTGCATTATTTGTATGGAGTATAGCCATGTATGGAAGTGAAACGTGGACGATAAATAGTTTAGACAAGAAGAGAATAGAAGTTTTTGAAACATGATGCACAGACGAATGCTGAAGATTAGATGGGTAGATCACATAACTAATGAGGAGGTATTGAATAGAATTGGAGAGAAGAGAAATTTGTGGCACAACTTGACTAGAAGAAGGGAGCCGTTGGTAGGGCATATTCTGAGGCATCAAGGGATCACCAATTTAGTATTAGAGGGCAGCATGGAGGGGAAAAAGTCGTAGAGGGAGACCAAGAGTTGAATACACTAAACAGATTCAGAAGGATGTAGGTTGCAGTAGGTACTGGGAGATGAAAAACCTTGCACAGGTAGAGTAGCATGGAGAGCTGCATCAGACCAGTCTCTGGACTGAAGACCACAACAACAACAACATTAGTGGTCTAGAAAGGACATAAAATAAATGTTTCAAATAACTCATTACACTGAAATGCATGAACTTGATTTCATTCCGATGTGACCCGCTGTTTTAGCTATTGCAAAACGGTAAGTTATGCTGCGTCTTAATGCAGAGCAAAAGTTGGACAGCAGTGTTCTGGAAGGTGGTTCTTCAGTAAAGTTTTCCGATATGTGAGAGAGTAGTGTGTCTCCTCTTTCGCTAAAATAGGTTGTTTTATTACGTGAATTAATTAGGGGAAGGTCAGGAGTGAAATAATTTTGACAGACCATTCTGAGGCATAAAACACCTAAAGTTGCGAAATACAGTTATTTTTATTTAATTGATGACCGGGTTGGGGAATCAGGACCCATTCTCAAACTATCTAAACAGAAAAACATGGTGTACTCCGTGATACCACGCAAACCACGTTATGTATTGTACAACTCATGCATATTTGTCCTGCCAATGATGACTCAAAAATGTGACGTACATAGAAGTATGCACACTATTAACGAGGTTTGCGTGCTATCACGGAATGCGCCATTGTTTCAGTTTAGATGGTTTTAGAATGGGTTCTGATATGCGTAACCTGTCATCAGGTAAATAAAGAGAACTGAATTTCGCAACTTTAGCTGTCTTACGCATCACAATGGTTAACGCAACTAGCTGGCCTGTTACAAATCCACCATGCTGGGAATCCAATTTTCTACAGACATCGACATCTACGGGGGCATTCGATTATTAATGTAAAACATTCCTTTTCTGAAAGCAGGTTGGCTTTATTTAGGATTCCAGTACACCATGTAATTCCTCACTCGTTTGGCTTCAAAATCTTGTTTTTGATCTCCGTTCAATGCGACGGGCATACGCCACTTTACTAGGGAGGCCTGTGTGACCGCATGGTACCACTGCACTGGTCGACGGTGGAACCAACGTCTTTATGCATCAGTAACCTCCCATGATCCACATAGTGTTTCCCGTGGAGTGTATCATTCATTGGGTTCAACAGATTGAAGGTCTGGGCTCCTGGGTGAACGAAGAAAAATAGTCCAGTGAGGTTTCGTGAGCTCCTCTCGGGTGCGCAGACTTGCGTGAAGCCTTGCGGAGCCGGCCGCTGTGGCCGAGCGGTTCTAGGTGCTTAGGTCCGGAACCGCGCTGCTGCAACGGTCGTAGGTTCGAAACCTGCCTCGGGCATGGATGTGTATGATGTCCTTAGGTTAGTTAGGTTTAAGTAGTTCTAGGGGACTGATGACCTCAGACATTAAGTCCTATAGTGCTTAGAACCATTTGAATCACTTTTGAAACCTTGCAGTGTCGTGGAGAAAGAGATCTTTCGCATTTTTGCAGCTACGAAAACGCTGAACTCGTTTCTTCAGTTTCACGAGGATAGCGCAATACATTTCAGAATTGATCGTTGCACCATCAGGGAGGACATCAAACAGAATACACCTTCAGAATTCCAAAAGCCCGTCGCCATGACTTTACCGACGACTTTGAACTTTTTTTTCTGGTGGAGAAGGTGTGCGGCGCCACTCCATTTATTGCCGTCTTGTCTCCGGTTTGAAGGGATGAACTGATGTTTCAACGCCTGTGACAATGTTAGACACAAAATTATCACGATCAGTCTCGTAAAGCACAAGCAGTTCCGCACAGAAGGTCCTTTGTTTCTTTTGTTAGGCGGCGAAGAACTGACTTTGACGACCCCAACTGGTGGACGAGTGTGCCAGCACTACCAACAGAGACGTCCAGTGGTGCAGCGAGGTGTCAGATTGTGATCCGTCCATCATCTTGAATGAGAGTGTCGACACGTACCAAAATCGCATGAGACACAGCTGTGTGAGACCGGCTGTCAAGCGAGAGACAGGAAAGCTTTGCAAAATTTTGTCGCAACGATGAGAGACGTCTCGTCCAACGATTCACCGTGCTTTTGTTCACTGCCATGTCTGAGTATCTTCCATGCCCTGTTTATTCGCCAAAAGGAACTCAATAACAGCACTTTTCTTCGAACGCATCTCCGTTACAAACGCCATTTTAAAGGCTTCATTTTGCGCCGCCACCTATCGGAATTTCATGAAACCGTGGGTGCTGAAGCGTGAGTATTCACCGAGGTGCCACAGCAAATCCGCATTTTTTTCAACCAAAATCCGCCGTGAAAAAAATTGTTGCATTACTTATTGAACGCCCAACATATATCTAGATACACACTCCAAAAATGTTCAAATGTGTGTGAAATCTTATGGGACTTACCGGCTGAGGTCATCAGTCCCCAAGCTTACACACTACTTAACCTAAATTATCCTAAGGACAAACACACGCAACCATGCCCGAGGGAGGACTCGAACCTCCGCCGGGACCAGCCGCACAAGCCATGACTGCAGCGCTTTAGACCGCTCGGCGAATCCCACGCGGCGATACACACTAAAGGAACCACCTTATAGTTAGGTACTTTCTACCACCACTAATCATTTCTTTTCCTGGTCTACTTGCAAATAGACCGAGGGAGAAACAATTGTCTATATGCCTCGGTACGAGTGAGTACAAATTTCTCTTATTTTATTTACGTGGACCTTACATGAAATGTGCTCTGGGGACAGCAGAACTGTTCTGCAATAGCTTCGATCCAGATTATATTACTCAACTTCTCACAGCAGTCAAACTACACTCCTGGAAATTGAAATAAGAACACCGTGAATTCATTGTCCCAGGAAGAGGAAACTTTATTGACACATTCCTGGGGTCAGATACATCACATGATCACACTGACAGAACCACAGGCACATAGACACAGGCAACAGAGCATGCACAATGTCGGCACTAGTACAGTGTATATCCACCTTTCGCAGCAATGCAGGCTGCTATTCTCCCATGGAGACGATCGTAGAGATGCTGGATGTAGTCCTGTGGAACGGCTTGCCATGCCATTTCCACCTGGCGCCTCAGTTGGACCAGCGTTCGTGCTGGACGTGCAGACCGCGTGAGACGACGCTTCATCCAGTCCCAAACATACTCAATGGGGGACAAATCCGGAGATCTTGCTGGCCAGGGTAGTTGACTTACACCTTCTAGAGCACGTTGGGTGGCACGGGATACATGCGGACGTGCATTGTCCTGTTGGAACAGGAAGTTCCCTTGCCGGTCTAGGAATGGTAGAACGATGGGTTCGATGACGGTTTGGATGTACCGTGCACTATTCAGTGTCCCCTCGACGATCACCAGTGGTATACGGCCAGTGTAGGAGATCGCTCCCCACACCATGATGCCGGGTGTTGGCCCTGTGTGCCTCGGTCGTATGCAGTCCTGATTGTGGCGCTCACCTGCACGGCGCCAAACACGCATACGACCATCATTGGCACCAAGGCAGAAGCGACTCTCATCGCTGAAGACGACACGTCTCCATTCGTCCCTCCATTCACGCCTGTCGCGACACCACTGGAGGCGGGCTGCACGATGTTGGGGCGTGAGCGGAAAACGGCCTAACGGCGTGCGGGACCGTAGCCCAGCTTCATGGAGACGGTTGCGAATGGTCCTCGCCGATACCCCAGGAGCAACAGTGTCCCTAATTTGCTGGGAAGTGGCGGTGCGGTCCCCTACGGCACTGCGTAGGATCCTACGGTCTGGGCGTGCATCCGTGTGTCGCTGCGGTCCGGTCCCAGGTCGACGGGCACGTGCACCTTCCGCCGACCACTGGCGACAACATCGATGTACTGTGGAGACCTCACGTCCCACGTGTTGAGCAATTCGGCGGTACGTCCACCCGGCCTCCCGCATGCCCACTATACGCCCTCGCTCAAAGTCCGTCAACTGCACATACGGTTCACGTCCACGCTGTCGCGGCATGCTACCAGTGTTAAAGACTGCGATGGAGCTCCGTATGCCACGGCAAACTGGCTGACACTGACGGCGGCGGTGCACAAAAGCTGCGCAGCTAGCGCCATTCGACGGCCAACACCGCGGTTCCTGGTGTGTCCGCTGTGCCGTGCGTGTGATCATTGCTTGAACAGCCCTCTCGCAGTGTCCGGAGCAAGTATGGTGGGTCTGACACACCGATGTCAATGTGTTCTTTTTTCCATTTCCAGGAGTGTATATTTCTGAAATCTACTCTATACAGAACGATAATGGAATTGCATCTGTTCTACATTAAGTCATGCTACAACAGGGATGTCTTTTCACGGACAGGAGCTGGTTGTCAGCTCGTTCTGAATGACAAGTAGGTTCAAATGGTTCAAATGGCTCTGAGCACTATGGGACTAAACATGTCATCAGTCCCCTAGAACTTAGAACTACTTAAACCTAACTAACCTAAGGACATCACACACATCCATGCCCGAGGCAGGATTCAAACCTGCGACCGTAGCGGTCACTCGGTTCCAGACTGAAGCGCCTAGAACCGCACGGCCACACCGGCCTGCTGACAAGTAGGAATTCTCACAGATCGGAAGTTAAAGTAATTAACATTGGTATTCTACAGAACGCAATGAACTATTCCAATGCATTCACTTTTTAAAGACTATACTGGAGACACTTATATGAGGCTGATCGACCTTTCTGTCGCGTGCGTCAATGTAAAATGGTTGATGGGCACCATAATGGCAGTAGGGGACAATTCAAAGCAGTGGGAAACTACATCCGTTATTTTTCCTGAGGACATGCAGCTCTATTGTATGGTCAAATGATGACGGCAACTACTTGGCTAACATGTTCCCCCAGCTTTCCGGGCGCGGAATACTCAGTAAGATTTCGTCATCAGGAAAAACATAACTGGCTTTCCGTGAATCGGAGCGAGGAACGTTGGATCTCTTAGTCGGGTACTTAGGTTAGAAACATTAAAAAGGAAAGTCGATTGGTTGAAATTAGATACAGGGGATTTAGTTAATTGGGGCTGGACGTCAAACGGGCCGACATGGAACCGGAGAGGCGCCACAGAACATTTCAGTTTCCACTATCTATACTCTTACAAATAAATTCATAAAACTTTGTCAGCATGGTAAGGAAGGATTTAGGAAGAATTTTATGTTCAAAAACATAAAAAATAATTATTTTACATGTGAAATTTCATCATTGTTCCACTAACTATTGGCTGCATTTTTTGCTATAGGTACACATTTCTTCCTAAGTAAGAGAGATTCTTCAGTGAATTTTGCACTGCATACAAATCATCCCAATCCTAGTATGTTCTTTGTCTTCTTTGCTTCGACGTCATATGTCTTTACGCTTCCAGGGTAGCATAATTTTAATGAGATCTCCAATTTTTAAGTTGACTTCGTGGATAGTCACATTTTTATGCCTCTCAATACGACAGTCTTTCTTTCGTTTACACTAATCCATACTCGATGTTTAGTGGACTGTTCCTCCCACTCAATAGATCCTGCAGATATTACTCATAATCACAGAAAACAACAACAGGGTGATGAGCGAATGTTATCAATGCTGTCCTTTCATTACTCCTAATTTTTAACCATTTTTTTTCTTCTCCTCATTGTTTCCCCGATATAGTAGTTCAGCTCTAGAACTGAAACACTCCTTCCATTGCTTAATCGCCTTTATATCCTATAAGTTTCCTACTGATCTTCCATTACTGTTGTAAGTTACCCGTCATGCGTCACACCTCATCACAACTTATTGACCTGTAAAACAGAAACACTCCTCTCGCTTAGACCACAGACTATACCCCCTTCGCCTATTTCTCTAGCATCGGTAATACTCGAGTACTACATCGTCCAGCGTCTGAAATGGTCAACAACACTTTCGCTATGTTACTCGGTGGCACGTCAGGCAGATAATTATAGCCATGTAGAAGAGTTGAAGGAGGAAGAAGGACTTAAAAGGGAAGCAGTATTTGGGAAGGAAATGTAAGAGTTTAGTAGCTTGTCCCCCACGCAATAAAAGAAATCAGTAACATGTAAAAGTATAGAAGTATACTGAGAAGAAATAAATAATCAGTCGCTATTGGCTTTTTCGTCTTAAGTTTACTATTTTTCACTAGACTCGTTCAGCTTTCATTTATGAAACATGTTCCGTCATTGTGGAAGTACGAATGCATAATATGTCTTTCCTTTTTTGTATTTACTGATTGAAACAGTATTTCCTTACAAAACTGACGTACAATTAATTTCCTGTGTTTCTGCATCCTGTATGCATATTCTGCAAACCACTGCTCTTTCCTTTGTTGTTAGTGAACGTTGAGGTCGAAAGAAACTTTGTTATACATTCACTTTTGGCAATTGTTCGCCTTTTTCGAACCCACTGTTTCTCGCCCTGCTTTGGTATTATTCTCAGTGCACCTCACTTTTGTAATACTTGACAAGGGAAATGCTACTGTACTTTCACTGTTCCTCCCGCAGCATAATGTTTACGTTTATTCAAATGGTTCAAATGGCTCTGAGCACTATGGGACTTAACATCTGAGGTCATCAGTCGCCTAGAACTTAGAACTACTTAAACGTAACTAACCTAAGGACATCACACACATCCATTCCCGGGGCATGATTCGAACCTGCGACCGTAGCAGTCGCGCGGTTTCAGACTGAAGAGCCTAGTTAGTGAGTATTGGCAACTTAAGAATCCAATACTTTAATCTTCTATTTTCGTGGTTATATATATACACGTGTGGGTGGGTGGGTTGGGAGGAGGGGGGAGGGGTGGGAGGGGCAAAGAAAGGTAGAAAGAGAAAGAAACAGTTTTACAAAAGAGAGGTGCAGCTGAAATAATACCAATGTAGTGTAAAAGAAAGGATTAAAGAATGAACAAGAGCTGCCAAGAATGAATGTGCAACAAAGTTTCTTTCCATCTCCACCTCCACTAACAATGAAGGAAAAACAGTGGTTTCCATAATATGTTAGCAAGAAGCAGAAACACCCTATGTAATCTGTACGCCAGCTTTATAAGGAAATGCTGTTTTTATTGTTTTTAATCTGTAAATACCAAAATTAAGAGACATGATACACTTTCTGATCAAATGTATCGCGACACTACTATGTAATGCGGATGTCGCCTGTGTCGGACTCGCCAGTATAAAAGAAAGAGGGTAGGTAGTGCTGTGTTGTCAGCAGAGAAGCAGTAAGAGCAGAATTTGCTGGTCAGGACAGCCCAGTGACTTCCATCGTCAGTTATTCACCCATTGCGGTGGGCGGTTGCAAAATACGGTGCAAAATCACCGAAAGAACTCACTCGTTGAAAAGTGCTCCCAGCAGTGAAGTTAGCACAATGGCTGTGGGTAAGGAATTAAAGGGCATAGGGTACAGTGGTTAAACAGTTCCTCATAAGCCAGACATTTCTGCAGTCGCTGCGAAGCCAGCCTCGAGGTGCTGTAAAGAGAGACACCTCTGGACTGACTGGAAACGAGTACTTGTGGCAATCCGATGCAAGGGTCTGGTGATTACCTGGAGAACGTCACCTGCCAACACTGAAGTAGGAGCTGATGTTATAGAATGAGTCTTCTGTTGGCGTTAAGGTGTGGTCCCTTTACTAAGTTTAAGAGAACGCTAAATGCGGAAATATATGAAGATTTTTACAGCACTGCGTTCTTCGTGCAGTTGAGGAGCGGTTCTGGGAAGAGTATTGTTTGTGTCAGCATGACAAAGCACTCTCACATAAAGCAACGTATCTGAGGCAATGGTTTGTGGACATTAACATACCTCAAACGGAATGATCTGCACAGATTCTGGTTCTGCTCACTTCTAACTACCCTTTTTTTTTAACTTTGAATATAGCTGCTAAGGTTCAGTGACTGTGCCAGAATTATATTAGAACAAATAAGCCCTCGGTCACAAACATTAAGTCAAAATTGACCAGGTTTCGACGCTACTATGAGCGTCGTCTTCAGAATTAGACTAACTGTTCTAAAACACATTAGGTGTATAATACATTAATAAAATTAAAGTTTGTACTGACTAGAAAAAGATGCAGAACTTACAAGTCACATCTTAAAAAAGATCTAAGCCGGAAAGGCGACGTCATGAATAGTTGTAAGTGAGATGGCGAGCAGCTATGGGCTGCTCGTACTGTGAACAAGGGTTGCAACAAGACCGCTACGGTCGCAGGTTCGAATGCTGCCTCGGGCATGGATGTGCGTGATGTCCGAAGGCAACCCTTGTTCACAGTACGAGCAGCCCATAGCTGCTCGCCATCTCACTTACAACTATTCATGACGTCGCCTTTCCGGCTTAGATCTTTTTTAATATGTGACTTGTAAGTACTGCATCTTTTTCCAATCAGTACAAACTTTAATTTTATTAATTATTACATACCTAATATGTTTTAGAACAGTTAGTCTACTTCTGAAGACGACGCTCATAGTAGCGTCGCAACCTGGTCAATTTTGACTTAATATTTGTGACCGAGGGCTTATTTGTTCTAATATTACCCTTTTTTTTTATATATATTCGGTCTGGCGTCCGGCGTTGCACATTGGAAGTCATGTGTCAAGTTCATTCGGTTCATACTTCAGTTTTCATTGCTGCTGTAGTCGAAAGTCTAGTTTCCCACCTGTAATTCGTGGCGAATTGCAATAATAATAGCTACAGACTACAGAATGTTCACCAAAACAATACCAGTTCTCAGAATGAAATTTTCGCTCTGCAGCGGAGTGTGTGTGATGTGAAATATATTGGCGTATTGAAAACGTGTGCCAGACCGAGACTCGAAGGCGGGAACTTTTCTCGGACAAGAAGTGCTTTACCGACTGAGCTACCCAAGCACGACTCACTACCGCGTTTCACAGATTTACTTTCACCAGTACCTCATCTCCTACCTTTCTCGAGTTAGAGTCCTGTTCTGGCAAACAGATTTAATCTGCCAGGAAGTTTCAATGCAAGATTTAAAAAAAAAAAAGGGCTATTAATATTTATTGCTGATGGAAGCGATTACTATCATTTGATGCACAGCAAAAGCAAAAAATTGAAGAATAATGCTTTATTTGAGTGTTGATGGTACGCTAAATATATTTTCGTATGAAACTCGACATTATCAAACAGGTCGTATTGAAAGTGTCGGTTCATGGTAGTGAGACGCAATTTTAATACGAAGACTTAAAAATAAAAGGTGACCCATCGACTAATAGAGAGATGCTTGTTGCAAATTACTGCGAGAGACAGGAAAGCAAATGAATGGATTACGGAACAGATTATAATCGGAGACAGAATAATAAAAGTAATGAAATAGAGTGAAGGTGAGTTGCGTAGTACCCAGTAAACTGGATAGTAGAGCACCAAAGTAAATTCTTTTCTGATTTCCAAGAAATAAAAAAAGAGACTGAGAACAGAAAGAAATGTAGGTAGAAGACAGGAGAAGATATGCAGGAGCAGCAGTGCTTCGTACTGCTGAAAGTCGCAAAGCAAAGAAATATCTGAAGCTGTCTTTTATCGAGCAGTCGATGAGAATGATGATAATAATGATGAAGTGTTATTTGTTAGAGTATAGCGAAATTTTGTTAATAGAGATCATATTGCGAAAGTTTCCCAGAAGGTAATGCACCGCATATTTTTCTTCAACAATTCTTTATTGAACATAATGGGAATTACACACACGAACAAATTTTGTTTCATTTACACACCCTATTTTTCCACGTAATCTGCATCTCGTTCTATGGCCTTCCTCCAGCGTGAAACAAGGGCAAGTATGCCATGTCGGTACGAATCCTTGTTCTGATGGCGGAGCCAGTGCTTCACTATGTGAACTTCCCTTGCTGATTGACAGATGCAGCGCCAACTGCGGAGTCGTAATGCGTCTGTTCTCGCGAGTGACAACATCAGCTCGCTGCAACATGTCAGGTGTGACAGCCGTGGATGGTCTCCCCGACCGCTGCAGATCGTGGAGCTCCGCCGAAACGCCTTCTGATGACCTTACTCTCCGTGCCCAGCAACTAACTGTACGTCTGTCGACAGCATATCCTCCATAGGCTATGCACAAGCGTTGGTGAACACTCCCCTCAGTTTCTTTCCATGCAGTGAGAAATTCACTGGCGGCACGTTGCTTGTAACGTACATGACCTACAGACGCCATTTTGAAACTGTCCTGCAACTACGCTGTCTGTTGGAAGTGACGGAAATTTGGCCCGCCCACTCGGGAGACATCGAATAATACATACGTCATTTTTATGATTCGTAGCATTGTTTTCAGCTGAAAAAAAAAAAAAAAAAATGCGGCGCATTACTACTGGGATGTTCACTACATCTGCATCCAATCTATTTTGTTATTATGTTTCAGAAATTTTCATATTACCACTCGGGCGTAAATACCCCCATTTTGGGAACCAATGTTGCAGAGGTAGGCCAGTGCTCGACTGCAGTAATCTGGTTGAAACAATTGTAGGTGAGATTATGCGGAGAAGAAGGGGCTGGCACAAGAAGACCAGCGAGGAGTGATCGAACTGAAGACGACATCGAAAGAGATGCAAGATAGATTCTGTTTGTCGGCACGCGATATGTGTGACAAGTCGACCAAGAACTTGGTGACGTTTGCTGGCCGGCACACGTCGGTACAGATACAAGAAGGCGCTGCACTGCCGGCGCTGCTGCAGCCGATCCCTCCCCTTCCACGTCACACAGAGACGCTCCCTTTATCAGCCTGAAAGGCGCTTTTTGTGTGAGTGACGGCGCGGACCGTACAGTGGGTGTATTGTGGCTGGTCTGCGTCTGCGGACGCCGACGCTGCATCTCAAGGGCCACACGCAGCCACACACGACCCCGCCCCCCCCCCCCCCCCACACACACACACTCTCATGCACGCACGCACGCACTCAAGCACACACACGGTCAGCTAATGGACGCTAATAGCG
Organism: Schistocerca serialis cubense; assembly: GCF_023864345.2. Lineage (NCBI taxonomy): Eukaryota > Metazoa > Arthropoda > Insecta > Orthoptera > Acrididae > Schistocerca > Schistocerca serialis. The sequence goes on along the minus strand of NC_064638.1, from coordinate 166,315,607 downwards.
CCGGCGATGATGGACGGCAGCCAGACTAGCGGCTCGCTCTCGTATCGGGTAGGATTGCTCGGCGCTTTCAACA